>NC_062217.1:101931495-102231495 GCF_902686445.1 Sciurus carolinensis
TAAAAGAAAATGGATGCCAACCAAGAATCTTATACCCAGCAAAACTTACCTTCAGATTTGACAACGAAATAAAATCCTTCCATGATAAACAAAAGCTAAAAGAATATACAAAAAGAAAGCCAGCATTACAGAACATTCTCAGCAAAATATTCCATGAAGAAGAAATGAAAAACAAAGAAGCAAATCAGCAAAGGGAGGAGATATCCTAAAGGAACTCTCAAATTAAGAGGAACCAAGTCGTGTCAAAAATAAGCAAATAAATGAATAAAATGAGTCAAATGACCGGGAATACAAATCATATCTCAATAATTACCCTGAATATTAACGGCCTGAATTCATCAATCAAAAGACATAGACTGGCAGATTGGATAAAAAAGAAAGATCCAACAATATGTTGCCTGCAAGAGACTCATCTCTTAGAAAGAGATACCCAAAGACTAAAGGTGAAAGGATGGGAAAAAACTTACCATGCACATGGACCCAGCAAAAAAGCTGGGGTATCCATCCTCATTTCAGATAAAGTGGACTTCAAGCCAAAGTTAATCAGAAGGGATAAAGAAGGACATTTCATAATGCTTAAGGGAACCATAAATCAGCAAGACATAACAATCATAAATATCTATGCCCCAAACAGTGGCTCACCCAGGTATGTCAAACAAATCCTTCTCAATCTCAGAAACCAAATAGACCACAATACAATAATACTAGGTGATTTTAACACACCTCTCTCTCCACTGGACAGATCTTCCAAACAAAAATTGAATAAAGAAACCTTAGATCTCAATAACACAATCAATAATTTAGACTTAACAGACATTTATAGAATATACCATCCAACGAAGAGTGAATACACTTTCTTCTCAGCAGCACATGGATCCTTCTCTAAAATAGACCATATATTATGCCACAAAGCTAATGTTAGCAAATACAAGAAGATAGAGACACTTCCTTGTATTTTATCAGACCATAATGGATTGAAACTAGAAATAAATGAAAGAGCAAAAAACAGAAATTACTCCAACACCTGGAGATTAAACAATATGCTATTATATGAGGAATGGATAACAGAAGATATTAGGAAGGAAATTAAAAAATTCTTAGAGGTAAACGAGAACAAAGAAACATCGTATCAAAATCTCTGGGACACTATGAAAGCCGTACTTAGAGGAAGATTTATTTCATGGAGCGCATTTAATAAAAGAAGTAAAACTCAAAAAATAAATGAACTAACACTACAGCTCAAAGCCCTAGAAAAAGAAGAACAGACCAACACCAGAAGTAGTAGAAGACAGGAAATAGTTAAACTCAGAGCTGAAATCAACGAAATTGAAACGAAAGAAACAATACAAAAAATTGACAAAATAAATAGTTGGTTCTTCGAAAAAATAAACAAAATTGATAAACCTTTAGCCACACTAACAAAGAGAAGACGAGAGAAAACCCAAATCACCAAAATTCGGAATGAACAAGGAAGTATCACAACAGACACGACTGAAATACAAAACATAATTAGAAGCTATTTTGAAAATCTATATTCCAACAAAATAGAAAATTTCGAAGATATCAACAAGTTTCTAGAGACCTATGAATTGCCTAAACTAAACGAGGAGGACATGCACAATTTAAATAGACCAATTTCAAGTAATGAAATAGAAGAAGTCATCAAAAGCCTACCAACAAAGAAAAGTCCAGGACCTGATGGTTTCTCAGCCGAGTTCTACAAAACCTTTAAAGAAGAGCTCATTCCAATACTTTTCAAAGTATTCCATGAAATAGAAGAGGAGGGAACCCTCCCAAACTCATTCTACGAAGCCAATATCACCCTGATACCTAAACCAGACAGAGACACATCGAGGAAAGAAAATTTCAGACCAATTTCCTTAATGAACATCGACGCAAAAATTCTCAACAAAATTTTAGCAAATCGCATACAAAAATGTATTAAAAAGATAGTGCATCATGATCAAGTGGGTTTCATCCCAGGGATGCAAGGTTGGTTCAACATCAGGAAATCAATAAATGTAATTCACCATATCAACAGACTTAAAGTCAAGAACCACATGATTATTTCAATAGATGCAGAAAAAGCATTTGATAAAATACAGCACCCCTTCATGCTCAAAACACTAGAAAAAATAGGGATAGTGGGAACGTTCCTTAACATTGTAAAGGCCATCTATGCTAAGCCCATGGCTAATATTATTCTTAATGGTGAAAAACTGAAAGCATTCCCCCTAAAATCTGGAACAAGGCAGGGATGCCCTCTCTCACCACTCCTATTCAATATCGTCCTTGAAACTCTAGCCAGAGCAATTAGACAGACCAAAGAAATTAAAGGGATACGAATTGGAAAAGAAGAACTCAAACTATCCCTATTCGCTGATGATATGATTATATACTTAGAGGAACCAGGAAATTCCACCAGAAAACTCTTAGAACTCATAAGTGAATTCAGTAAAGTAGCAGGATACAAGATCAATGCTCATAAATCCAATGCATTTTTATACATAAGTGATGAATCTTCAGAAAGAGAAGTTAGGAAAACTACTCCATTCACAATAGCCTCAAAAAAAAATAAAATACTTGGGAATCAATCTCACAAAAGAGGTGAAAGACCTCTACAATGAGAACTACAGAACACTAAAGAAAGAAATTAAAGAACACCTTAGAAGATGGAAAGATCTCCCATGTTCCTGGATAGGCAGAATTAATATTGTCAAAATGGCCATACTACCAAAAGTGCTATACAGATTCAATGCAATTCCAATTAAAATCCCAATGATGTACCTTGCAGAAATAGAGCAAGCAATTATGAAATTCATCTGGAAGAATAAGAAACCCAGAATTGCTAAAGCAATCCTTCGCAGGAAAAATGAAGCAGGGGGTATTGCAATACCTGAACTTCAACTTTACTACAAAGCAATAGTAACAAAAACGGCATGGTATTGGTACCAAAATAGACAGGTAGATCAATGGTACAGAATAGAAGACACGGACACAAACCCAAACAAATATAATTTCCTCATACTAGACAAAGGGGCCAAAAATATGCAATGGAGAAAAGATAGCCTCTTCAACAAATGGTGCTGGGAAAATTGGAAATCCATATGCAACAAAATGAAAATAAACCCATATCTCTCACCGTGCACAAAACTAAACTCAAAATGGATTAAGGACCTCGGAATCAGACCAGAGACCCTGCATCTTATAGAAGAAAATGTAGGTCCAGATCTTCAACATGTCGGCTTAGGACCAGACTTTCTCAACAGGACTCCCATAGCACAAGAAATAAAAGTAAGAATCAACAACTGGGATAGATTCAAACTAAAAAGCTTTCTCTCAGCAAAGGAAACTATCAGCAATGTGAAGAAAGAGCCTACAGAGTGGGAGAAAATCTTTGCCAATCATACTTCAGATAGAGCGCTAATCTCCAGAATCTATAAAGAACTCAAAAAACTCAACACCAAGACTACAAATAATCCAATCGACAAATGGTCTAAGGAAATGAACAGACACTTCACAGAAGAAGACCTACAAACAATCAACAAACATATGGAAAAATGTTCAACATCTCTAGTAATAAAAGAAATGCAAATCAAAACCACCCTAAGATTCCATCTCACCCCAATCAGAATGGCGATTATCAAGAACACAAGCAACAACAGGTGTTGGCGAGGATGTGGGGAAAAAGGTACACTCATACATTGCTGGTGGGGTTGCAAATTAGTGCAACCACTCTGGAAGGCAGTATGGAGATTCCTTAAAAAACTTGGAATGGAACTACCATTTGACCCAGCTATCCCACTCCTTGGCCTATACCCAAAGGACTTAAAATCAGCATACTACAGAGATACAGTCACATCAATGTTCATTGCTGCTCAATTCACCATAGCCAGATTGTGGAACCAACCTAGATGCCCTTCAGTTGATGAATGGATAAAGAAACTGTGGCATATATATACAATGGAATATTACTCAGCCATAAAGAATGATAAAATTATGGCATTTGCAAGCAAATGGACGAAATTGGAGAATATCATGCTAAGTGAGATAAGCCAATCTCAAAAAACCAAAGGAAGAATGATCTCGCTGATAAGTGGATGATGATACATAATGGGGTGTGGGAGGGGTTAGTTTTAGGGTTAGAGTGAGGGTTAGGGAGGGGGGCAAGAATGGGGGAAGGAAGGACTGTATAGAGGGAAAAGAGGGATGGGAGGGGTGGGGGGAAGGGGAAAAAAAATAACAGAATGAATCAACCAACATCACCCTATGTAAACGTATGATTACACAAATGGTATGCCTTTACTCTATGTACAAACAGTGAAAGAACATGTATCCCATTTGTTCACAATAAAAAAAAAAAAAAAAAAAAATGGAAAAAAAAAAAAAAAAAAAAAAAAAAAAAAAAAAAAAAAAAAAGAAAACTCTGTGTGTGTGTGTGTGTGTGTGTGTGTGTGTGTGTATGTGTAAAGGATATTAAGATCTATTTGTTATAGAAATGGGTACATTGGACAGATGAATTTGAGAACCACTGCTCATGCCATGTGGTCAAGAAAATTGTATGTATCTTACTAAGGAATCTAAAGAACATTCTAGTTCCTGTTCATTAGATCTGATCATCTTTATATTATCAATGTAGTGGAAGGTTATGATGTTTCATCAAATTTTAAGACGATTGAGATCTTAGTGGACTCTAGTAATGCAGTGCTCAGAACTGACTCTAAGCATATGAATATATGTCATTGACCCTAACAGATAAAAGCAAACTGATACTGGTAGTCCTGATGAGTAGGTATATTAGTAAGCTTTATGTTGCTACGATGAAATATCTGAGGCAACTAACTTTATAAAGAGAAAAGTTTTATTTAGTTCACAGGAGGCTGAAAGGCATGGCACCACATCAGCTCAGTTCTGATGAAGACCACAAGGCAAATGACAGTGGCAGGTGCACATATCGGAACAAACAGTCTCATCTGGAACAGGAACAGAGAGAAGGGGGACAAGTTTGGGACCCACAATCCCCTTTGGGGCCATTCTCTAATGACTTAAGGACCCCACAAAAGGCCCCACTTACTGAAGTCCACCATCTTCTGATGGCACCACTCTGGAGACCAAAACTCTACACAAGGTCCTTTGTGGAAAACTCAAATTATGCCCAAACCATAGCAGTAGTTATGGAAAAAAGGTACTAGTTAGGTAAATGACTGTGTAAGCAGCACCGGGGGCTGTGTTTATTTTATCTAGAAAAACTATACAACTGGGACAAATACAATTGTAGTCATCATTTGATTGTTTGTAATAATCTGCATTTTCCAGATTCTTCTTACTTGTGCCTATACCAAACAATGAGTTACATGGGAATGTGACAGCTATTATTACCCCTCCTCCTGTCAAGTATTTTATGATAATGTCAATCTCTGCAATTCTCCCAAGAATGTAGTATTATTTCTGATTTACTACCTTAAAGAGGGTAGAAGTTATTCCTTAACTATTCCTATCATAATGATCTTCACCTTGCAGGTTAGGAGGCTATGTGGGGAACCCCACGCAGCTGTTCTGTATGTCTATTCCAATTATATATTCAAGAACTGAGGAAATAAGTGTAGAGTGGGTCCATGGACCACAGGGCCAAGAGTCCATCACACAAGTGCTATGAACCCCCATTTGGGCTAGGGGGCCACTGTGATATTTTGGGTCCCCAGGAATTAGTGTCAACTCAGAGTCAATGCCTAGCAACCTTGGAAAGGTCTTGTAATTTCCTTCTCTCACATGCAGTCTTTCTGATTAACAGCCATAGTACCTTTGGAAAAGACTTGGAGTAAGACTTACAGTGTATATTGGTGGCAGTGATACAGGGTTCTACCTCAAGGAACTTCTCCATTCAATGGGCTCTAAGCGTGTGAATTGCTTTATGTCTAGAAATGGAGTGAGAAGCTGAGGCTTGATTCAGACTTTTGGCTACTCGACCTAAAGTATTTCCTACCATGTAGATCCAAAAGTAATAAAGTAGGATGTCCACCTATAGAATTCCTAGGAATATATGATTAGTTGGCCACTGCCAAAGATCTCTGTGGGTCAAGGCATTCTGAGTGTCGGCACATCTGTGCTGTCCTTGAGAGTATATGTGTCTTGGACAGTTATGTTCTTCTTCTTGACCTGTGCTATTCGTCCCTGTTGAAATAAAGAACCCATCTCAATATCAGCATTCCATACAGAAATATCTGATCTATAGAAGAAAAGAACCAGAGACATTCAAGAGTGCAGATGATTTGCTCACTGATGTATTTCTCAATGCCTTAGTGAATGGAATAGCTTCTGAACCTTCTCTGAGAATGTAGTTGGGAGGGAGTAGATGTCCAGTTTGCACAGAAGTTCAGTCAACATTTCTATCTCCATAGCCTTTGGATTCCATTCTTTGCTTCATGCCAGGAAAGCTCTAGCATCTTATCCTCATTAAATATAGACTGCTATCAAGTTTCAGTAGATCAACAAAGAAAACTGTTAGAATCATCTCCAACTGCATGTGCTAACACATTAAGTCCAGAACATCCGTTAGGAATTGCACCTATTGAGAGACCCCCATATCAAATAATGAGGCTTAGTTTAGTGTTATATTCTACCTTACTTGGTCTAACATTCTAGGATCTACTCCTACACATGTTTCCAGGTTTCTGACAATATACACTAATAAAATCTTGTAATTATTTATGTGTAAGTTATTCAAGGGGGATAGGTCATTGTATATACCTGTTCCCCTGAGAGATGCTGAGATTTGACACTAGTTAGGAGTCTAGTGGCAACATGAGGTGATTTGGGTGGATTCTGAAGAGTATAGGCACCCTTCTTAAAGACTTCTGCCTTGGGTGAAGTTTCACCAGATTTTCAGACAAAGGAAAGTCAATGTTTTCAAATACGAGAGGGCAGACTTCTTCCATGGGTAAGGGCATCCCAGAGTAGTTTAGAGGTTCAAGATAGTCATTTTTTTCTGGATCCAACAAGATTTTCCCATTATAGATTTCAGAATCACATTCTTTACCCATCAATGTTCTAAAATTTAAATCCAACTCTGCAAAAAACAATAAATTTTAGGTCTGATTTTAAGTGTTATCAGTTCAGCTACAAGAAATAAGAGATTATTTTGAGCTCTCCAGTTTTCAGACTGTGACTTGAGTTGAGAGGGAATAGAACTGTGCTGCCTGTTTTCTCTTTGTAAGTGCTCAAGTGTGCTTAAAATACAAAACCGTCTTATATCACGGTCTTTAGAATCATCATCACTACCACAGCAAGTCAGTCCAACAAGAACTTGGGTTCCTAAGAACTTGCTTCTGTCAATACTTCATCACAGTCAACCATAGGTAAAGACATGATTAAGTGTCCAAAGCAATTGCAAGTTCTGTCTCTGTTGTCTTTCCTCTGGGATGACTCCTGGTATCAATCAAGATCCAGATAGAAGAGCCGAAACCACACCATCATTTTAATAAGAAAAGTTTGATGTAAAGAATTACTAACATAACAGGAGATTCAAGTAATGAGGGATTGGCTGGTTAAAAAAAAATAGTCAAGAGAATTCTAAAGAACATCAAAATAATGACTTTAATGTGCAACTATAACTCCTAGAGCTGAGAGCATCTCCAAAGAAGGCCGAGGTCCAGCCCTTCCTGGGGAGTCCACTGCCAAGAGTCTGAATAGCAGAGAAATCTTAAGGGAAATGAATCTGTATCAATCAGGAGTCTCCAGAGAAGCAGAATCAAAAGAATATAAATATAACCAATAGACTATATATATGATAGAATAAAAGAAAAAATATGCACCCACATATATACTCATTTCTAAGACTATAGTAAACATTCCACTTTATCTCTTACAAATTCTGCTCTCCACACAACTTATAGACAACTCTGCCCTCTGTCACTACATAACTAGAATTCCTTTCCCTCCAGTTTCCAATGAAATATTCCTCACTTCCTTCTTAGCCCTCGCTAGCCGCATCCTTAAAGTTCATATTTCTACTAAGTCTGTTCAAGGTGACTTAAGTATTTTTGTCATGATTTTCAAAATTCTCCCCAAAATAATCTCTTCAGTCTCTGCTGGCTCCTGGTTCCAGAGTCATGCCCACGTTTTGGGTACTTTTATGGATGCGCCCACTCTACAGTACTAAGATCTAGCTTGGGTTTCTGTTACTATGTGAAGTGCCACAATTGTGTGTGTGTGTGTGTGTGTGTGTGTGTGTGTGTGTGTTGCTCAGGATCAAACCCAGGGCCTCGCACATGCTAAACAAATACTCTACCAATAAGCTACATCCTCAGTCCAAAGTGCTGCAAATTTAGCTGCTTAACACAACTATTTATTAGCCTACAGTTCTGTAGGTCAGAAGTTCATGCTCGGCATGACTGTATTCTAATTGTGCCCAGTATCTCACAATGGTCAAATCAAGGAATTGCCAATGCTACATTCTCCTGTGGAAACCCAGGACCCTTTCCAAGGTCACCTATTGTGGCAGAATTCAGTTCCTTGCAGCTGTAGCACTGAGGCCCATTTCCTTGCTGATTGTCAGTTCCTGGAAGGACATCTGCATTCCTTGCCATACAGCTCCCTCCATCTTTAAAACCAGGCACAGAGAATCTCTCTTGTGTCAAATTCATTTCACATTTCAAATCTCTTTCATCAAGAAGAGCCCAGTCCTTTTTAAGGACTCATCTGGGGCTCACCCACTCAAAATAATCTCCTTATCGTAAGGTCGACTTATTTGAGATCTTCATTATATCTACAAAGTCCCTTTTGTCATATAAGTTAACATTTTCATGGGAGTGATATTATAGTCATAGGTTCTGCCCATACTCAAAAGGAGTGACTCACACAAGAAAAGGCTCACTGGGGATCATCTTAGAATTCCAACTACCATAGTTCCTACCTCACAAAGTTGTAAAGACTAAATAATTTAAAAAGCAGATGTTCCTTAACTTACACTGAGGTTATGTCCCAACAGACCCATTGTAAATTGAAAATATCATAAGTTGACCATGTACTTAATACATCTAACCTATCAAACACCCTAACTTAGCAATACAGCACAGTAGCATCTGATAGGAAGCTTCAATTCACTGTCACTGCCCAGCATGGCTAAAAGTTTCATACTGCATATCACTAGCCCAGGTAAGATCAAAATTCAAAACTCAAAGTACAATTTTTACTGAATACATATCGCTTTTGCACCATTGTGAAATTAAAAAATTATGTCAAACCCTCATAAATCATGGACCATATTTATACGAAAATTTTAGGACAATGGCTGGCATATAGCTCTGGTCAAATGTTAGCCGATATTGGTGTTGCCATTAAATACAGACTCCCAGGTCACTTTCAGGCCACTGGGACCAGAATCCTCAGGGTTGGCTGGGAAAGGGCCCATCTCCCCAGCAACCTGGAGACCTGGTACAAACTGAGAGGTGGCCTCCGGGATCCACACTAGATGATACATTTCTGACTCCCAACTCTCCCATGGAAGTTCCTCCTCCTTTGTGACTCATCCTCAGAAGTTCCCTCTGTTGACCAATGTTTTCATGAATTCTACCTCCTGGCTATTCTGTACTATCATCTTGACTTTTTGCTCACCAGATTAACTGTTGTGGAGTATTACGGTAATATTATTTTCCAGAACTTACACTGTTTCATATTTCTCACTAAAAGATATTTTGTTTGTAGTTGGCTGTTCTAGCCTAGAGGTCCACATGGAAGTGACATAGGTAGGGAGCAGAAGTCAGTGTGTAGAACTCAATAATAACCCATGAAAAATTCCAACTGAACAAAACAATATTCAAGAAGAAGACATAAACTCCTCTCAAACAATTAATACCTTGGGATCATGGCTTTAATTTAAAGATTTGAAATCCTTATTAAGGATGAGGACTGGGAATCATAACCAGTGTGGTGTGTGTTGGTTTCCATCTGATAAAGGAATTCAAGCTTCTGGTTCAGCAGAGAAAATGCTAGACTCAGCAATTTTCCAATGTGGAAGCAATTTGGAAGTGGTGTGGAGATCAATTCCCTGCCCAAAAGGTCTAAACAAACTCAAACCAGAGCTTTTTACACGAATGGTTAGAAATGAAAGCAAAAATTTCATCAAAGCAAAGGTGTGCGTTCAGCATATTGGCCCCATGGTGTCATTTGAAGGAAATTAATGTGGAGAGTCAAAGAGATGGAGTCTGCAATATGCAATGCTCCAGAGACCTTCCTGTGATTTTGTTCCTAGTGTAGCAGAAATGAAAGCTCCCGTAAATCTTCTGGGAGAAATAAGACATGTGCATAAGTAAGATTAATCAGTAGCACTAACACCAACCTAATGAGTCATCTTTGACATCATAAAACTAGAAAAACACAAGGTTGTGGCATGGCAGGTCTGTGTTCTAACAGAAGAGGCAAAACTGGGGCTGCCCAAGCACACAGTTGTGTGCACCTCCTGAGCACGCTAGTCTCTACAGAGAAGTGATAGAGAAATGGTGACTTTCTGGGTGTTATTGACTTGGGGTAGGCTGCTGCTGTAGCGGGGAAGCAGGATTGGTGCCCAAGCATCTTCTCCTATCAGGAGCCCTTCTTCTTTTATTCCAGTGAAGCTCCCAGGGGCCTGTGTTTCCATCTAAATAAACCATCCTTTACGAGTTTCTGGGATGCAATGCTGGCTTCCAGAAGTCTGGGGAAAGGAGGTATGCAGACAGAACTGAGCTGACGATGTGTCACATTCTGGAAGTGCATGGGGCTGCACACTGCTCTGCATCCTTTCAAAGAGTGTATTCATCTTATCCTTTGACAATTCTTCATTGTTCTTATCATTCCTACTTTTCAGGTGAACAAGCAGAGATTCCATGTCACACAACAAGAACCAGATAAAGCTGACGTCTAAGCCCCATTGGGAGATTTTGCCCAGGTTTCTGCTCTCAGCAGGGCCTCTGAGGGGTAAGACCTTCCAAAGTTTCCTGGCCTGCAGAAGAGTGTTGGAGTGACCTTTTCTTCCTCCTGCTGCTGATTCTATGCCCCATTTGTCCTTGGATCCTGTGGGCCAGCCCTCATGTAGAATTAACCCTACCTCTCTGCCTTTATCAGAACCTCTTAGGCCTGAAAATATCTTCATGTCCTTTCTCTCCCCATCCTGAGTCCTCAGACTAAGAATAATCTGAGGATTGTGGTACTATGTTCATAAACATCTCTTTTACAAGATGACCCATTCTGTTCAGTACCTCAGATTTCCCTGCTCCTGCCACACTTAGCCGTCAAAATGTAAATCTCTAACCCCAGGAAACATATGTATGGTTTCAGAGCAAGTCAGAACACAGTTTCTTAACCATATACTTCCCAGTTTTGAAAGTTTTCTTTAAACACTTGAAACTCTGAATTCTACCTTCCTGCTTTTGGCCATCCAGATAGTTCACTAAATCATTCCTCTGTAATTAGAGCCTCCTGAAAGAAAAGCCAGGTCCCAGACCCCATGCACAGCCAGATTCTGTGGGGCAGTGTCCTCCCTGTAGAAACCACACTGGTGGGCACCAGCATTGGCACCCATCCACACCCAAGGACACTCCTGCCCACAGCAAGGCTGGCTACTCAAATATTCCAAAGACTCAACTACAACGTCCTGAGTACATGTCCTGGATGACCTTGAAAGTCCTCAGCAAGGGCACCTCATTGGGCTTTCTTAGAGAAGAGGTTTCTGAGACTCTTCTCATAATAGTCACTGAGTGAGTGTATGGAAGGGCAGGAGCTTTGAGCAAATGTAGAAACACGTGGGCTGGTGTCTAGCTCAGGCACTGATGTGCGTCCTAGCAGGTGAGTTAATATCTCTGAGTCTTGTTTTCCTTCTTTCACTTGTCAGTGCATATTTATCATGCTTCCTATGCACCTGCACTGCTCTGGACACTGAGGATATGACAGCAAATAACAAAAGTATAATTTCTGCTTTCTTGGAGCTTATATTTCAGTAGAGAAAGAAAATAATGCAATAAAGTCAGACAGAGATAAATGCCCCAAGAAACATGAAGAAGATCCTGTAGAGGAACTATGGCTGGTGGAACAAGAGGGGACTTGGAAAGACTGGTTACTAGTTAGATAAGGCTACTCTCAGAAAGTGATCTTGGAGGGGAGCCCCAGTCACCAAGAGGAGGTTAGCATGAGAAGGTTTACAACTGGGTGAGCAAAGAGAGAAGCTAAGTCAGAGTGAATTCAGTGTTACAGGGGTCTCTCCTTACCTGTGGGGGATGCATTCCAAGACCAGTAGGCATCTGAAACATCAGATAGTACCAAGCCTGTCTATTGTTTTTTCCTACACATGTGTGCCTGTGGTAAAGTTTAATCTATGAATTAGGCACAGCAAGAAATTAACAATAACTAATAATAAGATAGATCAATTATAATATACTGTAATGATCATATGAATGTACTCTCTCTTTCTCCTCCCACCCCCCCCACCCACTCTTGGTGTCTTAACATACTGTAGATCTTACCAACTTCAGCATATGATTATTTTTCTTTCCTTATTAAGATGAGAACTTTCACCTTTTCACTTAAAGGAAGTTGTTTTAATAAGCTTTTTTGCTGCTGCGACTGAAAGACCCAATCAGAACAACTGTAAAGGAGGAAGAGTTTATTTGAGAGCTCACAGTTTCAGAGGTTATAGTCCATAGAAAGCCAGCTCCATTCCTAGGGGCTTGAGGTGAGGTCGAACATCATGGCAGAAAAGTGTAGTGGAGGGAAGAGTCTCTCATGATGATCAGAAAGCAGAGGAAAAGATACTCCACTCTCCAGATACAAAATATATACCCCAAAGCCATGTCTCCAATGAACCACTTCCTCCAGCCACACCCTACCTGCCTTCAGTCACCACTCAGTTAATCCAATCAAGGATTAATTCAATGATTAGTTTAAGACTACATCCTAATCATTTCTTCTCCAAATTTTTTTTTTTTTTTTTTTTTTTTTTTTGCGGTGCTGGGGATTGAACCCAGGGCCTTGTGCTTGCAAGGAAGGCACTCAACAAACTGAGCTATATCCCCAGCCCCCTCCAAATCTTTTTGCATTGACTCACCCATGAGCTTTTGAGGAACACCACATCTAAACTACAACAGAAGCACTCTATGACTTTTTCTTCGGCATATCTGAATTGCCAGCATCTCTACTCTTGGGCTTTGGGTTATTATTAAATAAAGTAAGGGTGGTGGCCACTGGGAAACAGGAAAATTCTAGTGGAATGAGCTATGAACAATCAAATGGGAGAGAAAAATAGAAAACAGGAATGAAAGGCTTATAAATGTCAGAGTTAAGAACCAGAATTTTCACCTAGGATGCAGAAAACAAGTTTTGCCAAAGTGTGAAAGATTGTTCCAAACTTCATTAGGACACCAGGACTAAATAATACTTACTTAGTCCCTGACTGAGCATTGATGGATAGGTCAAAACAGAGTTCTGAGTAATTTTTAGCTATTTAGAAGAGAAGATGCAGGATGAAACCATTATTTCAAAATATCAAACAGCCCAATCATTTCCAAAGATCTCTACTGCTTCTCCATGTCTTGAACAGAACACAATTAAAACTTCACAACCATGAACCTCAGATGCTTGACTTTGTGATGTGTGTGTGTGTGTGTGTGTGTGTGTGTGTGTGTATGTGTGTGTGTGTGAGAGAGAGAGAGAGAGAGCGAGCGAGAGAGAGAGAGAGGGACCAGGTGCACAAAGGAGAGCTGGACACAGAATCAGTTCATTAAATTTGGTGATAAATTAACCTTTTGAAAATCAGATCTCTCTGTGATATAGTGCTATATCATACATCTTTCTCCTTAAGTCTCTCTCTTCTTTCATTCCTCCCCAGTCCTCCTTTTTCAACATATTATTGGCTTTTAAATTACCATTACAACTCCAGCTAGCTAAATAACTTCCCATATTGTACTCCCTATAGTAAGGAAAAAAGAAAACCCAGCCCTTTCCTCTTGGAGGCAGTGTGCTCCACACACTTCAGAGCATTATTTCTGTTTCACTAAATAAACCCTTTATACTTTTCTAACTCTCTCAATGGAAACTTTTCATTAGGAAAACAAGACCTGAGGAACCCTCTACCTGGTAACATAGATGGTACCATAACTTGAACCTGGCTTGTTCTCTATGGGAACCTGAGGGATGAGCTGGACAACCTAGACTGACTTAGTCAGCCTTACTGCTACTCAACTTCTGTCCTTGACTGCACCTGCCGAACTTACTCTCACTCTTGTCCTGGCCTGCTTTCCTTTGCCATGTCTACCACCTTGGCTGATGTTGTGTTTACAAAACCACACTTTCACATAGCCACTTCCGTGGTCAACTTTTGCCCCACTTGTGGGCTCTTTGCCCTCTCCTTTGTCTTTTCCACCACTGTCCTCTCTGTGCATAGGCAGACCCCAAACTCTTCTCTTGTGTTATTTTCTCCTGTATCATCCTATTCTTCTCCAGGTCATGGTGATGACTCTCATCCTCACCTGGACTACCCACCTTATTCATACATCTTCAGTCCTTTTTATTTTAAGACTTAGTTGCCCAGACTGACCTTGAACTTGTGATCTTCCTTCCTCAGTCTCCAGGTTGTTGGGATTATAGGCATTCACAACCACACTCGGCAATTAATTGTTATATCTTAATTAATTGACTCCTTTATTAATATATAATGAATTTCTTTGTCTTTTGTAACAATTTTTCCCTATGGACTATTTTTTCAGAGATTATTGTAGCCACTCCAACTGTGTTTTGGAGTGGCTACAATAATATCCGAAAAAATAATTTATAATTTGCATGGAATGTTGACTATCTTTTTCTATCCTTTCACATCCAACCCATTTGTGTCTTTGAATCTAAAATGAATTTCCTGTAGATAGCTTATGGTTGGATCATTGTTTAAAATTCTACTCTTCCAATCACTACTTTTTGATTGGAAAACTTAATTTACTTTTAAAGTATTTACTTACTAGGAAACACTTTTTTTTCTGTCATTTTGCTATTTTTTCCTGTATGTCTTATACCTTTATTGTTCCTCTTTTTGCCTTTTGTTTCTTTTTGTAGTTACCTCTTTGATTCCCTTCTCATTTCCTGTTCTTTAGTTTTTAGATTTTATTTTTAGTGGTTACCCTGAGAATTACTATTAACATCCTAAATTTATAACAATCTAATTTGAATTGTTATCAAGTTAGTTCCAGTAGTATATAGAAACTTTGCACCTCTGTTGCTCTTGCTGATTCATTCTATGTTGCTGTTGTCACAAATTGCATTTTTGTGTATTGTCTATTATTGTAGATTTATAAGTATTAATTTAAGCATCTGTCTTTTACATCATATAAAAAACAACAAAAAAAGAAATTACATACCAAAAATACAATAACACTAGTTTTATATTACCTTTGTATTATTTTGGTTGGAGTTCTTTATTTCTCTGTATGGCTGTGAATTACTCTCTAGTGTCTTCACTTCAGCCTGAAGTCCTCCCATTAACAGTCCTTGTAGGGCAGGTCTACTAATAACAAACCCTATTACTTTTTGTTTATCTAAGAATGTCAATTCCTTCTTTACTTTTGAAGGATGCTTTTGCTGAGTACTGAAATCTTGGTCCACAGGGTTTTTTAAAATTTTTTATTTTTTTCAGCACTTTAGATTTATCATCCCATTTCCTGTGGTTCCTTGGTTTCTGAACACAATTCAGCTCTTGATCTTACTGAGGACCCTTGTATATAACAGGTTGCTTCTCTTTGGCTACTTTCAAGATTCTTTTGTCCTCTCTGACTTTGGACAATTTGATTATAATGTGATCTATATGGATATCTTTGTGTTTGTTTTTTGAGTCCATTGAGTTTCTTATATGTGTAAATTAATGTTTTTTGTTAAATTTGGAGAGTTCTTGGTCATTATGGTAGTCCCTTCTTATCAATGGAGGATATGTTCCAAAACGCTCAGTGAATGCCCAAACTCCCCATGCTATATCTCTGTGTGTGTGCGGTTTGTTGTGTGTTGTGTGCTTTCCTATGCATATATACCTATGACAAAGCTTCATTCATAAATTAGGCAAAGTAAGAGATTAATAACAATATCCAATAATAAAATGGAACAGTTATAACAATATACTACAATAAAATTGCCAGCATATATACTCTTACACTGTGGGACCATTACTAAGTAAAGTAAGGATTACTTGATCCGCCTAGGCTATATGCCTTGGCAGCTGCACTGCCTGATGAGAATAGTGATGGAGCTGGACCCAGAGCTCCTGCTGCAAGAGGCCTGAGAGAATGTGGAGGCAGTGCAGAGCTACCAGCCTGAGCTGGGCCACAGACTGCTGGGGCTTCAGGAGGCACAGAAATCAAAAAGAGTACACCACAGACAAGAGATGTCCTCAAACAGCATGTTAATGATTTAAAGGGAAGCTCTGGTAAGCTCCTGAATGAAGACTGATGACCCTTCTGCAAGTAGTGGACACCATTAAACAGGTGGCCATTAAACCACTAGGCAACTACCAGAAGCTCATGGAGCATGGAATTAACACTGTAGCAGAGGACTTAGTCCAAGAAAGTGAGATTGCCATTCTTAGTGGTAGAGAAGAAGAGAATGAGAAATAGTGGAGCTTTACCATGAAGGCCTCACACATTCAATGGACAGTTTACCAGAAGTGCCTTTACTGGTTTATGTACCTTGTTTATATGCTCAGTTGGATGATTCAGTTCTTAATGTAGGCATGAAACAGTATCATCTCACCTACCAGTGCAGATAGAAGAACTAATAGGGAAATGTGAAGGCATCATAGTAAGATGGCGTAAGGTGGACGATCATTTTAAGCCCAAGATGACAGGTTTCAGTTCTGTAAATGCACTTCAATTCATTTTGAAACTGAATTCAGAGTATTGCACAGAGACTCCAATGTTGACATATCATTTTTAAAGATAATTTATTTAGGGGCTCAAGTTTCCTATTAGACAATGAGGACCAACTTTTCCTTGCCTTTTTATATGAAAGTAAGTAACCTTTTACATGAATATAGATGCCTTGTTCAGCCATCTGAAACAAAATAAAAAAGTTATACAAGTATAAACAAATAAAGGCAAACTATCCACCTACAACTACCAAAAATTTTTTTTAAAAAACCAAATACGTATTACCTGAACACAAGCAGATCAACAACAGTTGATCTGACAACTAAAGTAGTTATTAAGTGATTCATGGGTGGGTAGCACATATAACACAGATACACTGGACAAAAAGGTTATATCTGGGGCATTATGATATAGGATGGCATTTTCAGAATATAGTAACTGAGACTGTGGAAAGTGAAACCATTGACAACATTATTGTATTCTTCAAGTGTTCTTTCCACCCCTTTCTCTCTTTCCTTTCTTTCTCCAACTCTCATCATGCATATATTTTAGTTAGTGATTTTTCATGGTTCCATTAGACTCTATTCTCTTCATTTTCTTCATTTTTTTTCTTCCTGGATAACTCAACTGTCGTATCTTCAATTTCACTGTTTTTTTTTTTTTCTTTTATACCTGATATAACAACTCTGGTAGAATCTCCATTTCAGTTGTTGTACTCTGACACTTCAAAATTTCTCTTTGATTGCTTTTTATAATATTTCTCTCCTTATTAGTGTTCTCTATTTGTTGAAATAAAAGTATCTCCTGGTTTTCCTTAACTCTTTGTCCACAATTTTCTTTAGCTCTTTGAGCATATTTTAGACTATTGACTAAAAGTCTTGGCCTAGAAAGCCCAGTGCCTTTGCTTACTCAGGGATAGCTTCTGTTGATGTCTTCCATGAATGGGCCATACCTTTTTGTTTCATTGCATGCTTCATAATTTTGTGTTATAAGTGGGTGTTTTGAAAATCATATTATGACAACTCTGAATATTAGATTGTTGCCCCTACTAAGGATTTGATTTTTGTTGTTTACCTGAAGCTGTTAGTTTCTTCAGTCACTTTTCCAAGTGTTTTTGTTTGTTTGTTTGTTTGTATTCTTTGTCATGTGTGGTCTCTGAAGTCTCTGTGTATTTACCTTGTTTTCACAGAGATTTCTTTGAACATTGGGGTAAGGGAGAGGAAGAGGGAAAAAGTAGAGATGAAACGAGAGGAGAGGAGAGGAGAGGAGAGGAGAGGAGAGGAGCGGAAAGGAGAGGAAAGAAGAAGAGAGGGCAGGGAAAAAATTCTCCCCATCTTTGCAGATTGACTCTGTGATGGGGCACACTTTCAACAATTCAGCTTTAGCTTTCACTTCCTTCTTATTCTGATCCTAGATATCAGTCAGAGGTAAAAGCTTGTGCACATGATTTTATAAATTCCCCAGTATACATGAAAGGGATGCTTTTGAGTTCCTAATGTCCTAAAGAAATTCTCACCCCAGATTCTGCTCCCAGGTTCTAGGTGCTCTATTGTTTGCCTGGGTTGTAAGCTTTTGCCCGAAGCTGTTGATTTGTCTTACACTGTTAGGAATGTCCACACTTTTCCAACTTGAGTGACTTCCTAGTTGGTCAAAACAAAGGTAAGCCCAGACTGTTTAGAACGTGAAATCACAATTATTTCAGAAAAAGGTCTGCTCTGATCCCTCTGGAAGTAGGACCCAGAGTCCCACATTGGGAGCTCAGATTACCATCCTCAAAGCTATTGGCAAGCCAGGGAGGGTTGTGGCCAAGGCAGGTGAAAACACCACAAAGCTTTCCTATTATTTCTAAGTTCTTTTATTCTTTTTTTTTTTTTTTTTCTTGATTCAGGATTTTCTTGGTTGCCATAAACTTCTGGCTATTTTTCAAAGTTCTGAAGAAGTTGATTCAGACAGTTTTTGCTGGGTTTTCCCCTATTTTTGTTGAAGAACAGGCCCTGGGAATCAGATACTTCAATATTTTCACTTACATCACTTAATCACCTATTTTAATGAACTTAATTCATAGGATGTCAGCGGAGACTAACTTTCTAACTTTTCCTATATGCCCTTAAACCTGCTCTGTAGGTTATTTATTTTTAACCCTAAATTTAAAATCTCAGATAGATTCTATAACTTTTCAAGTTATACTTAGAAAATAAATAAATATATCCTTGGCAGTCCAGTATAATAAAAATATAATTCCATTTTAACCCAATGTAATAACTATTTTCTAAATTTAACCAGTTTAAAATTACTCTCTGCTTCAGTCCCTACCTACCTCAGATGAGGACACCTGGAAAATGAAATATGTTTGAGAAAGAATATGGTCATCATCTTCACTGTTTTCCAGCTCTTTACCTATGCTGTGATTTGGGTATTTCCCCAGAATTCATATGTTGGAAACTTGGTCCCCATTGCATCAGTGTTGAGAAGGGGGACACTTGAGAAGCAGTTGGTTCATAAGGGCCCTGTCCTAGGAGTGGATTAATAGGTTATCTGTGGGTGTCTTTGTTGTAAAAGTGAGCCCTTCATGACTCCCTTGCTCTGTCTCACCATGTGATGTCTTCTGTTATGTTCTGAGGAAGCAAGAAGGCCCTTATTAGATGCTGGCACCATCTCTTGGACTTCCCATTTTCCAGAACTGTTAGCAAAATAAGTCTCTATTCTTTATAAATTACTGTCTCAGGTATTCTGGGATAGCAAGAGAAAACAGACTAAGACAGTCTACTAGCCACCAGTAGCTAGACTGGATTGAACCTAGAGGGGAAAATAATTGATAGAAAGGCATAAAATCCTTGGTCATTTAGTAAAAGTGAGCCAAGAATGCCAGATAGTTAAGTAGCAATGCAGGTTCTTTGGAGTCCCCTGCTGGGATCTGTCAGGATGGTAAAGGCTTTGGAATCTAGGCAGATGCCTCCCTTTTCCCTTTCCACAGACTGAAGCCCAGGTGGAACAGGGACCCAACTTTATTCATGAATCTAAGATACTGTGTCTCAAACTGTGATCCCAGGGCAGCAATAGCAGCACCACCCAGACATTTATTAGAAATTAAGTATTGGGATATATGCCAAACAAAATTAGAAACTTTAATTGGTTCAACCTAGCAATCTGTGATTTTTAAGCCCTGCAGGTAATTCTGATGCATGCTGAAAGTTTAAGAATCTTTGATCTAAAATAATCTCTCAAACATGTTGGGGTATTCATGTTGCCGGGGCAGCTTTAACAAACACCAAAACCTATGTCTCACATCCAGAGATTCAGATTTAATTGGTCTAGAATGAGACCTGGGTGCCTGGATTTTTAAAATCTTCCTTGGTAACTTTAATATGCAGTCAAGGTTGAGATACTTGCTGGCAGAGTAATAGGAAAAATAGAAGGAAAAGAACTTAGTGCCCTGATGACCACATGGAACAGAACCTCCTTGCTGACTTGGAACCTTCACTAGGGAACTTGGCATGAGAAAGAATCTTCTCTGTTCTTTAAGTCACATATTTTTGGGTGTCCTCTTAGAAGGATTTTAGCATGGGCAGTACAGGATTCCATAAGGTGTGACCCAAAGTTGGTAACTCATTCTGCTCTGCCCCGTAGTTCCTATCTAGGTCCCCTTAGAGGAATAGACCCAGATTAAGTTCCTGGGGCTTGAACCCCAGCTCAGGCCTACTTGATCATCCTTAGCCACCAGAGGAAGAGCTTCAAACCAAGGAAGTGACTGATACACTGAAGGAAAGGAAGGAGTATGGATCTGCATGAGGTGAGAGTGATGGAAAAGGATAGTTATAGAAGTAAACAGCACCTGTTGGTACAAACTCCTGGCAATGGCCAAGTGTTTGAGAGGCTCCTGCATGGTATAGGTTGCGGCCTGTGTAGCCTAGAAAGTTGAGTTGCTATGCAGCAGTAAGGAGGATGACATTGCTCCCTGACTCTTCCTGCCTCACCCCACCTGACATTTCCCACTGGACACTGCTATAATTTGAACACATTCTCCCAAAGATAAAGAGTTGGAATCTTAATCCCCAAGTCATATGTTAATGGTATTTGGAAGTAGGCATATGGGAGGTAATTAGGATTAGATGAGTGTGTTAGTCAGCTTAACGAAATACCTGAGATAAAGGAAGGTTTTATTTTGGGTCACCATTTTAGAGGTTCCAGTCTATGACTGGTTGGTCCTGTTGTTTTGGGCCTGTAGAGAGGCAGCCCATTATGGCTGGAGTGTGTGGTAGAGCAAAACCACTCACTTCATGACCAGGAAATAAAAGACAGTAAGAAGTGGTCTGGGGTCCCACAATCCCCTTCAAGAACATGTCCCCAATGACCTAAAGACTTCCCACTAGGCCTTATCAAAGATTCCACCACCTCTCAATAGTGCCACTTTAGGGACCAATCCTTTAACGAATGGGTATATGAAGGACATTCAAGGTAAAAACTGTAGCAATGAGTTATGAGGATGGGCCCCCATGATGAATTAGTGACTTCATAAGAAAAGGAGGAAGAGACATTCAAGTTATCAAGCCTGCTCTGTTTTACCGTGTGATACCCTCCATCAAGTCATGATGCAGCAAGAAGCCCTCTTGATACAGATACAGGGTAGAAGTCACTGCCATGCTCTTGGACTTCCTGCCTATAGAATCATGAGCCAAAATAAGCCTCTATTCTCTATAAGTTTTCCATTCTCATGTATTTTGTTATAGCAATAGAAAACAGACTAAGACAGGTGCTCATGTTCTCACAGAGATGACTATAAACAATTATAAAAAGGGAAACTTTCCTGGCTTTGAGTTTCAAAAGCTAAGAAGGCACTTATATGAGAGTAATTCTGTGAATTACTTCCAGCTGAGAAGAAGGCATCAAATCCAGATGTATCTTATCATCAGTGGGGTCCATGAACACAGGTAAGCTAAGGCTGCCTCCTGGTAAAGACCCTGGCAAAGAGTCAGGGACTATCCTTATGGAAATGTCAGCAGTATATGTCTATGCAGATAACAACTTGGGCAAACTCTCAACACAAAAATTCATGAAGTTCAAGAGTAGCCCAGGAGACAGGAAAGCATCTGACCCCTAAGAGGCCATGTGACAGGGATTAGGGGTGCCACCCTCTCCCCCATTGTGAACTGCAAAGACAAATGACAGCAAGGACAAATTACATTCAAGCCTCCTTTGTTTTCTGTTGCTATAACTGAATACCAGACTGGGTAATTTATAAAGAATAAAGGTTTATTCCATTCACAGTTCTGAAACTGGGAAGTCTAAGGTTGAAGGTCTGTATCTGGTGAGGGCCTTCTTGCTAGCAGGGACTGTCTGCAGAGTAAGGCATCACATGATAAGGGGACACACAAAATGTGGCTAAACTGATTTTTCAACAGGCTTATTCCTGTTATAACTAATCTACTCCCTCGATAATTTATTAATCCATGGAGGTTCTGCCTCCATGACCCAATCACCTTCCAAAGATTTGTCTCCAAATACCATTAACATAAAACTTAAGGTGTTAAGTTTTCAAAACATGAATATTTGGAGAGGAAACAGTCAACTCATAGCACCCTCTCTTTCCTCAATATCAGCCTCAGCTATAAGGGAAGCGAGAGGTTTCCCTCACCTCTGCAAAGTGGAGGCTGAAATTCAAATAAAGACCATTCATATTTCCTGTGAACCTGAATTATGGGCTACAATCCCTGACCATTGCAGTCTGGCAGTTGCTCTCAGTTCTGAGAACAGAATGTAGAAGAACAAGGGCTGTCAAGATTTCCTTTTTGCTTCTTTCCCCACATTTCCTTGATTCTCATGACCCAACAGCAAATCAGTGGATCAACTCAGGGTAATAACAAGGAAGTCAGCACACCTGGCTTGTCCATCCATTCGTTCAGCCCATGTATCCTAGGCAGCAGCATACAGAACCTCTGTCAGCAGGAGATTCACAGAGCAGGGATTCACTGAAGGATGATCCTGAAAGCAGAATATGATTTCATGGACAAGAGCTGGGAGGGTGAGTGACCCCTCCTTGAGACACCTGAGGAAGGGTCGGACAGCAGGGTTCATGGCTTCTTTTCTTCTGTGTTCCCATTGCCCTGCAGAGAAACTGACATAAGCTGGATACACAGATGAATGGACAAAGAAAGCAATAGAAAAATGACTGCATATGGCTATTTTAAGCAAGGTAAAGAAGAGTCAGGAAACACAAGCAAATTCAAATCTCTCATACGGTTGATCTAGGTTTCAACTCATCCTGATTTCTTGCTGGTCCCTTTCTTGAACTCCTCCTAGCCTCAGCGTGATGAACTCTGGTTCAGGCTGAAAACAGGCATGGTGTGGGAGATACACAGACCTCAACCAGTTTGGATGGTGAAAGTCCTCCTAAGACCCTTGTGTTAAAGGTTTGGTCCCCAGAGTGGTGCTTTTGGGAGGTGGTGGAATCTGTAAGAAGTAGGGAAGGTCTTGGGTCATTGGGGGTGTGCCTACGGGAAGTAGTTCTTGATAGTTCTTGCCAGAAAACTGTTAAAAGTCTGAATTTAGTTCCACCCTCCCTCTCTCTGTTCCTGGGTGAGATGCAATTACTCATTTGCTCCCACACGTGTGGCCATCCAGTGCCATACAAGCCCGGGCTATGCTGTTTGGACTTCCAACCTCTAAAACTGTGAACTAAATAACGCTTTTCTCTTTGTAAAGTAGCTGCCTCAGATATTTTATTGTAGTAACATGCAACTGACTCACACACTGTCCCTCCACTTCTCCCACCCTCACACTCCAACCCTGCTCAGTTCCTTGTGGATCTCTGATCCAAACAGACTCTCTCTCACATGGACTCTCCCTTTGCCAGGAAAATCACTGTCCTCCCCTCTAAGTCTGTTAACATTTATTCTTAGGTCCATTCGAGGATCTAAAAAGGAGACTTTACTCTTATTGCCCGGATTCTCTCTCCCTGTGACTTCCCGGGTATTAGGGGGTTGGTTTGTATGTGACCTCTCTCCTGCTCTCCAGAACAGATGGGGTTGTTTAACTCCTTTGGGATATTCCAAATACACACAAACAATCCCAATCAACATCATCCAAACAGGAGGAACATTATCATGTAGAACCAGAGAAAAAATGACAGCAGGATATGCACCCCAGCAGCTGAAGTTATGGTCCCAGTAGAGGTGGGTGGGGGCCAGCTGCTCCTTTGCATCTCCATGCCTGGCAGCAGCCCTTCCTGAAGTTTAGCCTTTTCCAGTCCAGCATCTCAATCTCACCATTGCCTCCAGGAAGCAGAATTTAGGACTGTGTTATGTTTTTATATGACCCATAGATCTAAATTTCCTGGTTCAGACCAATTTCATCATTTCTACAGAATTGGAAAGCTGGTCCCCTAAATGTCCTCTGGCCCCTATTTATTAATCAGTATGAGTTTGGATGCAGGTGCTTCCTCCAGATCCTGCAGGTAAGGAGAGACAGCATCAATGGTCAGCTAGACCTCAGTCAGAGTCCAGGAGTAAGCCAAGTCTGGGCTGGCTCCTGTGTGGCCTTGTGTGGGTTTGGGGACCTCACAAGCATATAGGGGAGGCCCAGGGAATTGAATGTGTCACTCAGGCACAGTGATGGGACAATGAGCAAACATGGCAAGCTTACCTTTGTCCCCTGAAGCATCCCATAATCATAGGACTAAGAACAGAAAAGATTTCATTTTTGCAGAGTTCATCCACCCCAAGATAGCCTAAAAATAGGGCAGAGGGCAAGGCAGATGCCATCATGAATATCAGAAGAAATGGCCGTCTTAATGGGTATATGGTTGTGTTTGTGTGTGTACATAATGAATGTGAGCAATTACACATGCACGTTCCCACAGAGTAGGAATTAATGCATACCTCTGAACTTTCTGAACTCAGATTAGACATCATTTCTTGGAAAACCTTCCCTAATTCTCTCACACTGAAGTAGCTACCCTTTCTGGGTGCTCCATAATCTTGGTTTCCCTCTTGGAGTATCTGTCCCACCACCTACAGGTCACCTAGCTTCTGAGTGGCATGGCCAGGATCTGGACAGCATTGGACCGAATATGAGAGCCAAGGCTTTTAGTAAGTGGGTGACAATGCTTTCTATCATATCTTCAAGGACCAGCAGAGAGCAGGGGTTTGTATCATCAGTTTACCACCACAATTATTCTGCACACAAACTACCCCAAGCTCAGTGACTTACAGCAGAAAGCACTTATTTCTTTCTTCCATGTGTGAATTGGCTGTGATCTGCTGGCTCAGCTAGGACTGGCTGGTGATGGGACCAGCACTGTGGGCATGACCTCCAAAAGACAAGACAGAAAATTCTTAGCACTCCACCCAAGCACACGAGAACCTCTGATCACCGCTCTCTTGACCAAAGCAAATCACATGACCAACACTGCTCTAGAGGAGCAGGGGAGTACTTTCTGCAGTGAGTTACAGCAAGAATGGACTGGGGGAAGATGGTGCACAAGTAGTCCAGAGTATTGCAGAATTAGCAAAGAGTTAGTCTCATCCAGCCCACTAAATGGTAGGATACATGAAGATGTTGCATATCACACATTTGTTGATCTTCATCCCAACTGCCAGCACCTTGCTCCTGAACCTCATTCAGTGTTATTAAGGTTATAAGAAAATTTCAAATACAGACAAGTAAAGTCCTGCTTCCCTGCCCCAACCTGACAGCTGCATTTTGCAGACCCACATCCTCATGGCATTGTGATGGTTAATTTTAAGTGTTAACTTGGTTAGTGTATGTATGGTACATTATGTTTTTGCCCAAACAACAGTATAGATAGTTCTATGAAGGTATTTTTGATGTGATTAATATTGTGAATCAGTAGACTTTGAATGAAGCAAATTACTCAGCATCATGTGGTGGGCCTTATCCAATCAGTTGAAGATGTTCAAAGAGTGGAGTTCCTTGAGAAAGAGGGAATTCTACCTCAAGACTACCTTTGAACATCAGTTCCTCTTTGGGTCTCCAGCCTGTAAGCCTGCCATGTGTATTTTAGATTTGCCATCTCCCACAATTATACCCGAGCAAGTTCCTTAAAATAAATCTGTGTGTGTGTGTGTGTGTGTGTGTGTGTGTGTATTATACATTCTGTTGTACACATTCTGTTGTTTCTATTTTCCTAAAGAACCCTCATCAATACAGCCATCATACACATTTGTCCTCTGAGGCTAAACTTCTGATTATCTCCCCTAGGGTCAGAGTTTCCCCAGGGGCCCTATACCTGGGATAAGGATGATGTATAAATGCTCACAGGCCAAAGGGGTCAGGTCTCCTTCACAAAACCCCTGAACACAGGAGTTCCAGAGCAAATCCTTACTAAGATGTACCAGCTTGCTGTCTACTTCCATCCAACATCATCTTTAGAAGACAAATCCAGTGCATCTCGAACATTTAGTCCCTTAGGATGATCCTTAAGAGGAATAAAAGTGCTGAATAGTCAAATAAGTTTGGAAAATGTGGATAAACATTCAGATTTCAGAGATATTAGAACACAGCACGATAACCATAACACCACTACCACCACCACCACCACTGAAAGCCAAACCACCTTTGCTTTGTTTAATGTATCACAGTTTCCTGCTCCTCGTCCCTGGTCCTTATTAGTGTTTGAGACACCAGTAACTCCAGAGAAGTTACTTCAAAAAAATAATGCACCCACTTGCCACAAATTGGAATGATTTGGGGATTAGAAATTAGGCAAGCCAGAGTCAAACACAGTGGCTCACACTTGTTATCCCAGCTGCTCATGAGCCTGAGGTAGTAGGATTGCACATTCAAGTCATAGACAACGAAATCTCAAAATAAAATATTTTAAATATTGGGGATATAACTCAGTGGTAGAGCAATTGCCTAGCATGTGCTGGGCCCTGGTTCAAACCCCAGAATAAGAAAAGAAAAAAAGAAAGAAAAGAAAAGAAAAGAAAAGAAAGAAAGAAAGAAAGAAAGAAAGAAAGAAAGAAAGAAAGAAGAAAGAAAGAAAGAAAGAAAGACAAACTAGGCAAACCAAAGTCAAATTTCAAGTATCCAGTGTCAGCATTGCCCTAAGCACAACTAAAACAATAGTGATGCTTCTTGCAATGAGAGACTCCGGAAAATCCCTTTGGTATGATTTGAGTATTTGCAACCCCTCTACAGTTGCATGTTGAAGTTTAATTCCCAGTACAACAGTATTAAGAGGTGGGGGGCTTTAGAAGGTGATTAAACCACAGAAGTTCCACCCTCGTGTATGAGATTAACAAATTTATAAAAGAGCTGGAGGGAATTACGTCAGTCCTCCTTTGCCCTTCTCCCTTCCTGCATTTGAGGACACCTGCATGGCACCCTCTTGGAAGTAGAGACAAGCACTCACCAAACACCAAACCTACTAGGCCTTGATACTGGTTTTTTCCAGTTTTCAACGCTCTGAAAAATGAATTTCTGTTGTGTATAAATCATCCAGTTTCAGGTGTCTTGTGATAGCAGCACAAACAGACTGAGACAGGCTTGAATGGTACAGGTACTACAGAGCACAGCTGGGAAGTGAATCCCCCTCTCCTGGAGACAGATGGACAATAGACTCTGCCCTCGTTCTTCCTCAAGCACACCAAGACCCCTGTGTGTCTTCCAAGAGGTGGTCTGCAAACTTGCTGTGAGGGAAAGAAAATGTGGGTCTTCTGCCTCAAGTAACATCAAAAGCTACTTTCAAAAAATTCTGCTATTTATGAGCCAGTTTAAATGAATTATATAACAAAGACATACAGAATCCATTATTTAAATCCTACTTTCCCGTTCATTTTTTAAAATATCTTTAGTTGTAGATGTACACAATATCTTTCTTATTTATTTTTATGTTGTGCCGAGGACTGAACCCAGTGCCTCACACTACGGAGATATAACCCCAGCTCCCTGCTTGTTTGTTCTCCATAAACAAAATGGAAGGGGAAGGGGATGTGTTTCTCTATTCTCCAAATAGGGCTAAGGAAATGTATTATGCTGTCAACATGGACCCACAGTTTTGCCCCAGGAACAAGGATAGAGGCCAGAACATTAGTCACACTTTGCTGAAGCAGTTGCCCAGTTGTCCTAAGAGGCGCTTAACTAAGGCTACAGCAAAGTCCCCTGTGTACCATCCCCTACCCATTGTAAGCAGTTCCATGGACCAGGGCCATATAGATTACCTCTAATTTGCACTGCACATGACCCTACAGACAGTGTCTATAGGTTGCAAGGTACTGCATAAAACCCAGCACAGAAAGTGAGTTAAAACCTCAGACTGCACTCAGTCTCTGCAGTTTCTATTTCAGAGAGAACAAAGCATCCAAGTATAGTCTAGCCTAGCAAGGGGACACAGCCCAGGTGTTAGCAAACTATTATGTGCCATTAGCTTTCAGACCTTGTCTCAATCTTCAGAAAGTGGAAAATCAGAATCTCAACCAAGTTCAAACTAGTAAGTAGGAGATCCTGAATTCAAATCAAAGTCTTCCAACTCTGATGATTCTGATTTTCTTGTTTTTTCTTAAAAAATGAATTCTTCCAACCAAAGCAGTGCATTTGATCCTGCCATTTAAACTCTTGGAACATTTTGACCAATTTGCTACAGGGAAGTATATATATATATATATATATATATGCACACACACACAGACACACACATACATATACATATACACACATACACATATACATTTTAAATAATACATACACACATATAAAATATATATTATATCTAATATGTACTATATATTAGATAAAATAGGTAAAACTGGATAAATTAATTGTCTCTAAAAACTTACAGAGGTAGAAGTTATTTTGGCAAAAATTTCACAAGGCCTATGGATAAATTTCAAAGGTCTATGGATAAATAAAATCTTCATTGAGAAATTTTTAAGGAAAATAATTTATTCCAATGAAAATACTTATGGTGAAATAAAAAGTGAAATAAACAGCCAGGTGGATGAAGATGGAATTGACCCGACAGAGTAACAGCATGCCATTTTCAGCAATGACCAGATGGTGGCAGCAAAGACCAGTGATGGAATCATCCCAGCCTGGTTCTCAGAATGAGGTTGATCAGCACCAGAAGGCACTCCAGGCAAGAGCAAATAAAACCCTGCTGAGAACTTGTTAGAAATGCAAATCTCAAACCCCACTGAATCAGAACCCTCGAGGAATGGGGCCCAACAATCTGCATCTTAACCAGGTGATTTGGGTACACCTTCAGGTTTAACTAACTTTGGCAAATCCTACAGCCAAGTACCAGGCAGTTATCTCCAAATTTTCAGTCACTATAGTGCAAGCTGATTATGAATTTCTTTGTTTTTCTAAACAACTTCTGCCGAGCCACAAACTGCTTATTTTTTAAAGAAACAAAATGCAGCCAACTCAGACATCAGACTCAGATGTCAACCACTCCAAACTTTGTCTGCAGTCAGAACCAGGTAAAGGTAGGCAGGTTTAGAATCCTGTATCTACAGGAAGTGGCCAGGCTGGTCACTCTTGCCCCTAGCTGTGTTCCAGGCCTGGGCACTGTGGTCACTAACCTCCAGCCTAGCCCCTCTTCTGCCTTGATGCTTCGCACACTGATTACCTGGGAGGAGGACTTTGCTGTTTGTCTTGGGTCTCCTCTTGGGAAGGAATCCTATGATCTACCCCCCAGGAAGTAGGGCCTGAATTTATGTGTCTTGACTCCTCCCCAAGAAGAGGAGAGATGGCACTGATGAGAGAGAGAGAGAGAGAGAGAGAGAGAGAGAGAGAGAGAGAGAGAGAGAGAGAGACAGATAGCAGGCTGCTCCCTGAATAAAGGAAGATGTAAGCTTTTATTGATTTCTGGGCTGAAGTCCAGTAGTTTCTCATTGACCAGGGGCAAGATTTTAAAAGATGAATTTTTGGTTCTGTCTTTGTGTGTGTGTGTATGTATGTGAAACATTGTGGCCTTGTGATTGGGTTGGGCTGCTGTAGCTTCTGAGACAGCCCTCAGGTGGGGATGGAAGAAAACACAAACCATGTTTTCAGCAAGTTAAGAGCCAGGAGTTTGTTTGCCTTCTGTTCTTCTGTGGTGGTTCCATCTAGTTTATTCCTGGAGATGTTAGGTGTCCTAGCTTTTATGATGTACCTGGTCACTGGGGTTGATAAGTTTGGGAGAGTGAGGGGGCAGGGAAGGACACATAGCATGCATTTGGGAATGCATCTGCTTTTTGTCCCTATGGTGGTCCCTGATTGTCTCAAGCATGATTCCTTTACCTACAGACTGACTTCATTTAAATGTGCTCCTGTGCTTTGTTCTTCACCCCATCTGCCCTACTACATCTCTAGTAGGATGCCCTGTCACTGGAGCAGGTCCAAGGAGGTCCTGGAGTGGGTGACCTCAACTCAGGATGATGAGGTCCTTCACAAACATCACAGAAAAGAATTTCAAGATGTGTCAGATAGAGGCACACACAGAAATTTATTCAGGAAGGCAAGTACAAATTCAAGGGAGGATGCAGGCTATCTCCAAAGTGAGATTGTTTTGGGGATCTCAACTTCTTCTTTTAAAGGAAACTGTTGAGGGATGGTGTTCAATCCTAGGACTGCAGAGGTTCCAAGCATACTGTTTACCAATCTCAAAGAAGGAACTTAAAGACTCAACGGAAAGATTTTGGAGACTTAGTGACAGCAAGCTGATATTCAATGGTAGTCATGCCACACCTACAAGCAGAGGGAATGCATAGGACAGGTTGCATGCCCACTGTGCACGTAGATTTCTTTAGATGTTCTATGGCCATATTCTTTTACTTTGCCACCAAGTTCACTCAGCTTTGATCCTCACCTAAAGACTGGAGACACAGTAAGTGACCAGCTTGCCCTCTCCATTTACTTCATTATTCCATTCTTTAAAGTCCTTCTCATCTCGCTGCCTGGAACAACAATCTTTTCTAGGTACTGAATAATATATACCCCAACAGGTGGGCATGGGAAAGAAAGTATGTGGGGATGACATTAGTGTGGCAATGGCAAGATGGTTTATGGTGGTCTTGCTGTTCTCAGGATTACTAGGTTGACATTGTCTCCTCTATCTGATCAATAGATAATGTCTGGAATATAAACTACTTGGTAGGTTTTTAAAAACATCTTATCTCCCTTTGCTTAATTTATTCTAAAAACACCTGTGTTAGTACTTTGTACAGGACAATTTTCGTAAGTGGGTGAAAAGCAACTTTAAGACCAGTATGGAACATTGTGTCTGAAACCATTTACATGGGCTCTGCACCCGGGATGGAAATGGGGACTGTTTATCAAGCTCATCTACCCCATGGCACAGATCTTCCAGAGATAACTGGGATGTCCCCTTCTCAGTCATGATTCCATAGATGGTCTCTGGTTATCATGATTTTAGAAAAGAAGGTTTCTCAGCACCATGTTTTCCACGTTCCCACAAATCGCAGTGGTATATTAATCACCATAGCACCCCTCCAGCCCTGTTGGGGCTAGGATGACCCTTGCTAAGTTACAAAGCTTGTGTCTGAGCCCAGCTCTATGACCTTGGCTCATCACTTCAGTTCTAGGAGCCTCAGTTTGGAGATGAGTACAGACCCACAGTCCTTTGGCTGCAATTTCAAATTCTAAAAAGCACTGAAAGCCAGATTTCAAGTGACTCTCCAAAACCTGTCGTTGGGTGACAAAATCTGACCAGAAGTGACATGAGTCTATTTATGATCTTTATCAATCCTACAAGATATGAATATTTGTACATGTCTCTGAAATAAATATATATGGCATTTGGTTGTAGGCTGCTCCCCAGAGCCTGGGGGTGTGTAGTTATAAAAGGTACAGTACACGCAGTACATGTACCATCTTATTGCCCTAAAATGTTTAAGATTCTCAATTCCAAGATCCATAAGGCACCAGGTCTCAGATACGGATTTGAAGATCTTTGGTAGCTAGCTCACAGGTGGTTGGGAAATTACATGTGATGGTGGGTCATGCTGATCCATGTAGAGGTGTATGGCAAGAGCTCAAAAACACCGGCCATTAAGCCTATGGCTGCATTGTGGTGAGCATTATTCTCTCCTTCCCAGAGCTCCTGGGCACTTTGCCTTCTTCCTGTTCTTTGAAACCTCTTCTGCACTGTCCCCATGGGGTGGGCCCCCCTCACAGGACAGTTCTGTTACCAGTTCTGACCCTCCCGGCCCCAGGAAGCTCCAGATGGCCATATCACCATGAGCCCATAGCCTAACCTGGCATGCCCCTGCCCTCCTTCCTCCCAAACTTGGGAGCCAGGCCAAACTAACTCCTGTCTCAGAGCTTTCTCCTTCCCACCCTGGCCTTCCACACCCCATTCCTGACATTGAAGGATGGAGATTTGGTGGGTCCTTTCTCAGCTGGGTGCCAGCCTGATCATTCAGTTCTTCCTGAGAACAAATATCTGAGTTATTGGGGTCAGGGGTAGGGGCAGAGAAAGCATGGAGACTACCAGGCAGCTCCTGGTTGCCTCCTTCTCCTGGGATCTCCAGGATCCTGAATAAGCCATTCAGAGACCATCTATGCCTCCTTCCCTTCTATGCATGGCTGTTGGAGAACATAGTCCCAACAAGGAGGGAAGCTGGACAGAATATGTCCCTTCTAGAAAGCCTGGGACCAGCCAGCTTTGTGGGGGGTGGTCTCTACCTACAAGGTATAGTCTCTGATTTTCATTCATAAGGAGGTTCACAACTGGCAGATTCCAGTTCCCTTGGGACCAGGCCCCTTCCAGGAGGGTTGTGGTCTGTTCTCTGCTGAGAGCTGGAAAGAAGAACACAGATCTCCAAGGCAGAAGGGCTTGGGGACAATTTCAGTGGTGAGACTGCACAAGACAAAGCAAGATGGGAAAGGCCAGTGACTGTGGGGTCAGAGGTCAGTCTCCTCAGACTGCAGTCATGGCTGAGATCACCTCAGTTGTGCTTTGGTGCATTCATAATCCCAGGAGTGGGCAGATGCCTCTGTGAACCCTCTTCCCTTCTCTCTGTATCTCTTCTCAAAGTCCCTCATGATCAGCTCAACTTCCCTTCCTTCATGATCAGCTGTCAGCTTCTACAGACAGCTAACTCCTTCATACAGCCAACCTTCCTTGAAAATGCCTCCAACCTTGGGGCCTTCCTGACTTTCTGGTAGGACACCATCTCTTTCCCACCGTCCCTCTGGGTTAATTCATCAGCTCCTCAAGGGTCTCTGCATGCCAGCACCTGCCACCACCAGAACTCCCATCAGAGGAGAATGGGTGTTCAACCTTGACTACATTTCGTGGACGGGACTACCACCCAAATTCAGACACCAAGAGGCTCCCAATTCTTTTTCAGTCCTCCTTGGGCCATGGGTGGTCAGATTCTCCCCTTTCTAGCTGATGTTCAACTCTGTACCCTCTCCATTCTCCCCCACCGCCCACCATCACACTCTCATGGAGCATGCCTTCTAAGGACAGAGACAGACAATACACAAAACCATAAACCATGTCACACACACAGCAATTAAGGAAGATAAAAAGTGCTGCGGTTGAGTTTTAAATAAGGGAGTTTGGGAAGGTTCACTGTCAAGTTCAGACAGCAGGAAGGTGAGGGAATGAGCCTGGCAAATGAATGCCTTTGGAGGGTGTGGGCAAGAGTTGTGCAAAAGAACCAAGGCAGTAGATAGAGACATGCTAAATTGAGGCAAGGGTGGAATCTAAAGCAGAGGGTCTGGGAGGGTGTAACACCCACATCTCTTATCATCAAAGAGCAGTTTTTAAACAAGATGGCAAGGATCCCCTGTTCCTTGGTTTTGTTAAGGTAATAACCTTAAAAAGGCACCTTTCACAGCAGATGCAGTGGAATCCAGCATCAAGCTTTTAGAGAGCATTTGACTTTATCTATTAAGAGATACAAAAATGTTCCTATCTTTGGGAAAGAATATCCTCTATCTGGAACTGTGTGCTTAAGATAATTTTCAAATGTGAGAATTGTGTATTGTTCCCTTTGCTTAGTCATGAAAAGCCTGTTGGCTCCCCAGGATAGGGAACACTGCCCCTCCAGCCCCTGGGAGTCTGCACTTCATCACTGACCTTGCCCATGACCACCAGGAACACCCACTTCATAGTGTGACCTCAGTCATCTTCTACCACGTGTGCTGTTCTTTCCTACCCTCAGGCTAAGCAGCCTTGCCTTCTCCACTTCTGCACAGTAAAGTCCTCTTCTTCCCCTTTCATAAATAGCCTCAGTCCTGAGCCAGAGGCATCTCAGCATCCCCATTATGGTGGAGACGGAGGACAGCTTGGGTCAGCCTCTTACTCCCACCATGAGTAGAGACTCTTTTCTGGATAGCCTGGCCCTTCCTGAGCTGGGGGGCATCCTCAGTGGTCCTCCCTCTCACAAGAGACAGCTGAGAAGGACTAGTCAGAGCCCTGTTGTTCTCCTCCCTCCAGTCACAGGGGCAGGACAGAGGCATTCTGAGTCAATCAACCACCACGCAGATTGAACTCTGCACTGGGGAGTCTGGAATTTACACAACATCTGCGTTCAAATGAAAACATTCTGGGCCATGTTGTGTGCTACTAGACAACATCAAAGAAATTCAAGTGAGGAAATGGCACCTGTCATTTATAAGCCCAGGCAGTCCACTCTGAGCCAGTCTGGTGAGGCATGAAGCCCACCCAGTGGTCCAACACATCCACTGGGGCTGCACATCCTGAGGGAGACAGGCACTCTCCTTTGTGAGGGATGCATGTCATATGTTTGTCATCAAGCATTAGTTTGACACTAACTTTAAATGCAGTGTAATTAATTGCATCTTAGCTGGGAAACAATTCTCTGATTATTTTCCTTGACACTTAAAGTAGATCATGTTTTCAATTGAATCATAGTGCTTGGGTGACCTTTCCAATGGCCATCACCCCCATGCTGCCTGGTCCCTACATACCTGTGGAAGGATGGAGGCCACACCTATATCCCCATCTCTACCTACAAAGTCTCAGAGCTGCTGTCCACATTACCCTTAAAGACCATTCAAGAGACCCATGAGCATGGGACACAAGACTACACTAACCCTCCTCAGGGATGGCTTCAAACTCCTGTCTCCCTGGGGAAGTGGCAGAAGAAAAGAATGAGCTGGAGCTCCCACCCTTCCCTCTAGGCCGAACTTTCACCCCTGCAGAGTTCCAGCTCTTTCTTTTCCCTCCCCTGCTCAGACAACCATGAGTCAGGCCTTGCTGTATAACTTGACTAATATGGACAGTCAGGTCAGAGTTAGGGTTGTCAGGGATCTTACACCACTACCCCACACCCCAAGGGGCCAATTCTTTAAACTTAAATATAGACATTTTCTCTATCCCCACCCCAAACATCATTGGGAGTTGGGGTCAGGGCCCCTTAGGCTCTCAATTTACCAGCCCAGAGTTTTTTTTTTATCTCATAGAGACTTCCCCTGGGGGCCTCATCTTACATGTAGACACAGTACAGACTCCCAAGAGTGTTGAGATGTGTTTTAACATCTTTGAACCTCAGTGAGAGAGGAACAGAACTCTGGACACTTTCCTCCGTGTGACAGTCTCCAAGGTGAGCAACCTTTTATGTGTTCATTCCACATGTGCCAGGTGTTGGGGCACAGCGACGACAGAATTAAGAGGATCACAGATCATGTACTTGCAACAATAACCATCATTGGCACATAGTCTTGGGTAGTGATGGGGTGTTGGGGTCTAGCAGTCCACTGTTGAATGCTCAGCAATGTCCTGCATTGGCTAGCACTCCTAGAACTGCTCTGGTACCCATCCTGCTCTCCTTGCCTCCCATCCTGGTCCCAGTCCTGTCCCTGAGCACAGACAGCATATGAGGAAAGGGTTGGATACCAATGGCTTCAGCACAAACTAATGGTCCCTAACTCCCTGCAAGGGTGAAAGCAGGCTTTGGGCAAGGTGAGAGCTGGGCTAGAGGGAAGGATGGGAGCTCCAGCTCATTCTTTTCTTCTGCCACTTCCCCAGAGAGACAGGAGTTTGAAGCCATCCCTGAGGAGGGTTAGTGTAGTCTTGTGTCCCATGCATTACCCAGCCCTGATCGTCATCAAAGTCATATTTGTTGGGGGCATCAGGGAGCAGGTCACCTACCAGGGTTCTAGTCCCAGCTCTGTTGCTTCTTACTGGTGTGACCCAGAATAAGTTACTTCACTTCTCTGCATCTCAGTTTCATCTCAAATAAGATGAAAGGGAATAACAGTACTGACATGACGAAGGTATGGTGAGGAGGAGATACAGGTCAACAGCCATTTATTAACAGGTTATAAAATCAATTTGGTGGGTTGTGACCAACATTTGACATGAAAATAAAGATTAAAAAAACATGCCTCGCTTCAGAGGGATCCATGCAAACACATATGCATGTGGAGAACCATTCCAGGTGTTTTTCAGCCTGGGGCCCCGTGTTGGGCTTGGGAGATGTGAGATGGATTGAACACAGCCAAGAATCCCTTCCGGTGACATCAGGGTGGAGGTCCATGTGTAAGCCTGAGCTCCCTGCAGGGAGTAACCCATTCTGCTGGGAAAGAGAACACAGCCAACAGTGAGGCCTGGATAGCAGGACCCAGATATCCTGGGCAGGCAAGGCTGTAAGTGGCAGGGAGTGCTAGGAGGAGCAGTGTGGGAGAGAGTGGAGGCCACAGACAGAAGGCCTGGAAAACCATGATGAGTGGGTGACTGATCCAGGCAACAGGAAATTGAAGCAGGAGGCTGATTGCTTTAACAACTCTCTGTTGGGTACCTACTATGGGAAAGACTTATATTTTAAAAGTTGACTCTTAGAACACTTTGTGGGATCAAGAACTGGTGTCAACACTAGAGTCAGGGGATCTCCCAACAGGTTATTGCAAGAGCTAACAAGGACAGAAGTCAATATGTCTGAAGAGGGAGGAAATAAAGGGTACCTGCCCCTATGTACCTGGGGTTGGACCATCCCCAGCACCCAGGGGAGTATGGCATTCATCCAATTAAGAAGTGGGGTTACTGTGGAAAGAATAGGGCTTTGAAGCCATGGAAGAATACCACACGTTCCCAAAGCACTAAAGCCACATGACCAAACAGATAAACAAACCAGGGTGAGTCAGACAGCTTGTGACCTTGGCACTTTACTCCATCTTCCCGCCCTGCCAATCTTCAGTTGATAAAAGGGTCCAGAAGAGGACTTACCTCACAGGGTGTTATGAGATTGAAAACTAATAATGGTAAAAGCCTTCCACTGCGGCTGGCATGATTTTGCAGCTGGCACTGAGCTACTCTTGACCTCTCTCACATCACAGATTTGTCTGGACAAGGCACCAGCAGCCAGCCTGGAAAGATTCGACTTCCAGCCACTCAGAAAGACACAAGTCATTGAAACTGGGTTGACAATAAGCACTACTGCTCCTCTTGGGACCCCTGTTCACAACTCAGTCCCTCTGCAGTGAGGCTGGTGGGCACAGTACATGGGCTCTTCAAAGCCCAACCTTCCCACTAGATGGGGCCTTCTCCTTGCATCTCTACATCCATGTCCACACCTGGGAGCCTGTTTTTAGAGGCTCCTAAACAGATAATCTTGAAGCTGTGATCTTGAAACCAGGCACATATAGTAGATGGCCACTATCTACCCATTCAGAATGACTGTTCCATAATGAGTATCTCCTTCAGATCCTCACAAAGTCCTTCCATGTGCCACAGTGTGCTGGGTGCCAGGGAGACACAGATGCATTCTTTCATGCCAGTCCCCTGCCCATGATTCTGTCCTCAGGACTGGCTAGTCTGTGCCCCAAACCCATACTTGTCAAGTCTAGAAATGGAAGTGACTCTGGTTGCTCAGACCAACCTTGGACAACAAGCCTCAGAATCCAGAGACATAACTGATGGCCTTTATCTGTCCTCTTCATTTTCCCAGCAGAGGCAGCTCTGATAGCAAAATGCAGTTTCCCTTCAATATCTTTTTGCCCACCAACTAGTCAATCAGGGGAACTATTTCCTGGTTCCCTCAGGATATGTCTGTGGGTATTTTTCAGAAACATGTCAGTCTTCCACCAAGTATCTCCCAGTACATTCCAGGGGTGACAGAATTTTGGCACAGTGAGAAAGCCTTAATTCCCTTCAAAACTGACAAACAGGTACATTCTTCCATTACACAGTCAACTATTCAGGGTGTTCTGTATCAGTCAGAGAGTGAACCTGGCTGCCTTAGACCCCAATGTCAAGGGCACACACTTTACTAGAGAAAGCAGAGCACATAACTGTAATATAATGTGATATGTACAGCAAGAGGTATGTGGTCATGATACAAAGGAGGGAGAGATCAATTCTATTTGGGGTGGGGGTTGATTTGATCATAAAAATTGAGTAGAAATCCTCTAGGCAAACAGGAGGTGGTGTGATGAACAACAGCATCAAAACTTATTTTGCAAGTAAACTCATTCCATCTATATTAAACCCTATAAGGTACTGACAATGCACCCATTTTATAGAAAGATGGGAAAGTTTGGGAGAGGTTAAATAACTTGCACAAGAACAGAGTTAGAAATTTATAAAGGAGGGACAACTCTTTAGGTTTTTTGAATAACAGATCCTAGACCCAGAGAATTTAAATGAATTTTCTCCAGGTTAAAGAGAGAGAGAGAGAGAGAGAGAGAGAGAGAGAGAGAGAGAGAGAGAGAGAGAGAGTGAGAGAGAGATAGAGATAGAAAGTAATGAAATCCGGATCAAATATAGGCATCACATTGAGACCGTAGAGATGGATGAATAATAGAGGACCTTTTATGTTAAGTTAAAGAACTTGGACTCTCTCCCATTGCTGATGAAGAGTCTCTGAAGAGTTTTCATTGAGGCAGCAATGTCATATCCACTCTAATTTATCCTGCCCAATAAATATAAACCATCAAATCTAGTAATGAAGAAGTATCAATAATTTTAATCTATAATGTACACATCTGGAACAAGGATATTCCATTTTAAAATACTGAGACTACTTAGAGCTCAGGGGGAAAAAAGACAACCTAATAGAAAAACAGTGAAAGAAATGAATAGGCAATTCACCAAAAAAAAGCAAAGAGAGAAAAAAAAAAGGAAAACAAATGGCTAATAAATATGCAAAAAGCTCTTCAGTCAATTAAAAAGTTAAATGATTGTAATGATATTGAATACCACTTCTTTCCCATCAGACTGATGAAAGGGAAAAAGAGTGAAAGGGGTAAGAGTGAGTGTTGGCATGAGCATGGGGGACTTGTGCTCCCACACACTGCTTGAGCCACTTTGGAGGACAATTTGGAAATTTCTTTTAAAGTGCAAAATGTGTACATATTGCTGGGATTTCAGCAATCCCAGTTATTGGTGCATCATTAAGCATCTCTGTGCAAACACAAGAAAATTCATTGAAACACCTTAACACCTACGAATCAGAAATAATCCAAATGTCCATTAATAGGGAAAAAAATAAAAAGCATTGGTATGTTCTTAATAACAAAAAGGACACAAAAACTACTATACAGCAGCTAAGAAATAGAGCTACTTTATATAGAGACTACAGTGGATAGAACATTGAATGAAAAGTGAGAGCAGAATGATACACATATAACAAAATTTATTTTAAATATTCTTAATATGCTTATATTAACATAATGTTTGTTAAATTTATGAGTTCATATATGTGTGTGGAAAACAGTTTAGACAAGGGTTGGAAAATATACTTTGAAAAGAGTAATTGTGGCAGAGGGAAGCAAACAGTTATCATATTCTAGTTTCTATGAGGAAAATATTTTTATATATTAATTATTTGATTAATTTTCATTTTAATAAATGTAGAAGTAGATGCAACACCACTGACCCATCAGTTCTCATGCAAGGTGCTATGGCTGATGCTGTGTAGGTACATAACAAGCAAACCAGAGTACATGTCTTCAAGGCTGGTTTGGGGAATAACATCAATACTGTGTGGGATAGATTCCAGAGGAGAAGGAAATTTAAAGGGATTTTGGGTTTGGGGGAGCTGTTCACAGTATTTCAGGAACCAAGGAGAGGAAACCAGGCAGGAACCAAAAGAACATTGGTTCAGTGGTGCACAGGTAAGTATTCTGTGGTCAGTTAGGGAAGATAGGAGGCAAGAGGCATCTTGGAAGGCCACCATGCTCAGGGAAGAAGCTGGGTTGCAGTCCCAGGAAGCAAGGGGGCTCTGCAGGGTCTGTGAGCAGGCTAGGAGCTTGCCTAGAACTTTACAGAGAAAGCAGGTTTGATGTCCATGCAGGAGTGGGTTGACCAAGTGGGGAGGGAGGGGTGTAGGGAGGTGTACAACATCAAAAGGAGATGTAAAGTCTGAGTTGAGGGAAGACAGGGGACTGCCTCAATGGAGGAGGGAGATCGATCTGATAGACTCATTGAATTGGGATGGAAAGGAAGTGTGAAAGCAGAAAACAGGGATTTCGAAGCTTTGCTTTGAACCAATAGTTCATGTGCAGTATCTGAGAGTCAGAAGGAAAGCAGGTGGGCTCTGAGGTTCACCCACAAAGCAAAAGCCAGAGTCCTTCTATGTTGTGCACAAGGCAGTTCTGGGCCCTCGGACGGACTAGCCAAGGGCAGCCAGGCAGGCACGTAGTGCTCTGGCTTCCAGCCACCCGACTCACAGGCTTCCGGGAACAGCTGACACAGGCCACTATGTTCCTTTGAATCTGAGACTACATGACTGTGGAAGCCTAAATTAATTAGGTGATGTTGAGGCCCCGGGGCCCTCCCAAGGCAGCATGTAGGGGAGATGTAGCAAGGCCTGGGAAAAGTGCACCCCTCACCCCAGTGCTGGAATCTGAAGAGGCTCATGAGCTTCATTGGAATTAAGCCTGTACTTAAGTGCTTCCAGGGAGACAAAGAAATAATAAATCAGGGGCAGGTACCCCGCCCACATGCTGCCACCACCACCACACCAGCCTGTTTCTTCATAAAAACATAGTCATTTCACATTTCAGGGACCTATGTCTCAGTAAAGTAACAAATGACAAAAATCCCAGAATTGATGTGCTTTTATGTCCTTCTCAGAAATGAGGCCAGGCTGAGCTGATGGATCCCTCCATTGAAGCCACCACAACCCCGCAACTCACCCAAGATCCCCCCCATACATGCATACCAGACTTCACCCAGGCACTGATGCAGGATGTCTGTCCTTCCACTCCCTCCCCAAACTCCCATACACCAGGAATTCCCAGTCCCCACTCAGCTCCCCATGGCACTCAGTTCCCCAGCAGGGAACAGATTTCGTTCTATCAGACTGAGGCCACAGCTGTGTCCACTGGATAAAATGAAAAGAAATGTTGTCAGCCCCAAATCACCAATCTATCTCTAGCCACATAAAGAAATAAAGTTCCTGTTGAGTGTCAGGCATTGAGTATATATTGTCAAGTAAGTCCTCTCATCCTCAGTTCTCCTGCACCAGAATAGCCTGGTGGCTGGAAGATGTACACTGGACTAGATCACCTGTATTTGAACAAGTCTCCACCACTTGTGAGTTCTCTATGAATAAATTACTTCACCACAGTGTCCTTGACCATAAAAAAGGTAATACAAGTGTTGGTGAGAGCATTAAATGAGTTAATATTTGTAAAAGTCTTATAATACAGCCTAGTACAACATAAATACTTCTATGTATTTAATAAATTAATTTCTTCTATCACTTATTCAACTGAAACTGAATACTAGAAATGTACCCTGCAGTAACAGTGGCTATATGTGGTTAAAGAAGACCAAAAAAGCTTCCATTTTCCCAGGATTGGATGGGAAGTTCCCTTTTGCCTGTAACTTATGCTCAGAAAGAGGAATCTCAGGAGAGAAATTTACCAAGAGTTCAAGGGAAAAGAAATCACAGGTGCAGGAAGAGAGTGAGGCCCTCGGAGGCAAGTGACAGCACCAGTGCCAGCACCATGGACAGCACCCTCCATCCTCCGCCAGGAAAGAGGATTGTCTCCACTGCTGGTCACAGATCAGGGGATCCTTTTTACTAAAATCTTTTGCTGAAAAGATTTTTGCTGAAGAAGGGCATTGCCTATCTCTGACGCCTGTACCCAAGTCCTTGGGGATAATGGTGGAAGGGAAGGGGTTGCCTTCAGATCTGGAATTTGAGGAATGAGGTTAAGTGTCCCTGGGGCCTCCTGAGGGAGACTGCCCAGTACCTTCCTTCTTTCTGGGTCTTCATCCACCCCTCTCCTCTAAGCCACCAGGATACGGATAGAGCAGCAGCAACATAATAAGACAGAGCATGAGGACCACGAGGCAGGTTCCACAGTCTGGGTTTAAATCCAGGATCTGTTCTAGGGATCTTAAGCCCAGGTTCCTCAACCAGTAAGACAAGGGGAATAGCACTTATACTGCACCAGGATTGAGGAAGAATGAAATAAAATTGAACACACAATGTTCCTGACACAGAGCAAGTGCTTAATAAATGAGCCTGATTCTAGCCATTCAGGAACAGGGGACTGGAGAGTTAAGCATGATCCATGAGGTAACTTGGCTTCATGATCAGAAATAGTTATAAATTGTGTGGCCTAGGGAGCTGGGAGAAGTGGTATCCACCTTGAAGGTACTGGGAAATTTTCTCCAAGATTCCATTCTTAATTAACCACAGAAAGAAAACTTCAGGCTCAAATTCTTTCCTGCCTCCTGTTTTCAATCACACAGGGCAAGCAACATATGTATAAACAATCACTGAATGTTGGAAGACAGCCCCCTTTAAAAGCCTCAGTGGGAGTGTCCAAAGAGCTCAGAGGTCTTAAGTGACTAAACCTAGGCAGGTGACAAAAACGTGTAAAGCCAGCTAGTGGTGAGACTAGGATGAGCTGGAGAATGTGTAGGTACTGAATAAAGACTCTCAAATAAAATTTAAAATAATCTTTCCACCCTAAAAGAGCCCTTCTGCAACATACGTTTCCATCTGAAACTCCCACCTAAACCCTTACTAGACAGAGGCCAAGGCTAGGTCCCTGACAGGGATTGTGACTCACCCAAAGTAAGTCAGAGCCAGGCCTGTCCCCACAATGGCACTCTCTCCCTCTCATACCAAAGGGCAGTTCTCTGTAGAGCATGTACCAGCAATGCCACAAGTAGAGGAGTTTCTCCTCCTTTCCTGGGATGCCTGGCAAGATTGGGCAATAGATGGCAAGATTGGGCAATAGATGCCTCTCACTCTGACTCTCTGATCTTCATTGCCTCATCTCACAGACAGCTCAGGAACAGAAGCCAACTTTCCAGTTCCCTTTGCACCCTCTACCAACCCAGACAGAGCCTGAAATCACAATGCCCACCTAACCAGAGGACCTATCCAGTTAGTCAGGGTGCCTCCATGTCTTATCTGCTCTTCACACAGCTCTCAACTACGGCTCGAGGATAAAACCATACATTTTATAATAATAATAACAATCGCAAGTACTTACATTGCTCTTACTATGCCAGGAACACTAAGTAGTAGGTAATACTATTATTCCATTTTACAGAAAAAGTAACCAACAGACATAGGCGCAATAATTCCTCCTAGGTCCCCTTATCTAGTAAGTACCAGAGCTGGGAGTCATCCTAAGTTGTCTGCCTCTAAAGCCCACATTCTTTGTACTGTATCATGATGCCTCCTACAAGGTGGGGGTCACAGTGGGAGAAGCAGGATCTAATGCTAGTTTGTTTGTAAGGCCAGAAGAATGAGAAGGTTAGAGATTCTGGAAGAAAGACAAATTGTAATCACAACATCACCAGTCCCTCAACCTCAGCTGCCTCTGCGCCTCTCTCTTGCCAGTCTGCGGACTGGAACACAGGCTCCATGTACCATTCAGGGTCAAAGCTCTACTGGGGATGCATCAGGCCCAGCATACACTCCTGGACAGCTCAGTCTGTCAGCTAAGAACTGGGAACCTCGGAGTGTACAAACCTCTCCAAAGGTGAGCCTCCCTTGAATCTCTCATGACAGCAAGGCTGCTGGGCCCTGCCTGGTGAGTGGGCTCAGCTCCCAGGTTGGGTTTCTTAAAGCTCCAAGAGAGGACCACGTAACTGCGGAACCCACCCGGGGCTGGGAGGTGGCTCTGGAATTGGGGAAAGCGGAATCAAGGTAGGTAGAAAAGTGGGAGGAGACTCGCAGGAGCAGAGGGAGGGCTTGGTCTGGTGCCTAGAGGGCCTGGGAGGAGTTAAGAGTGGGGAGGGGGTGAGGAGGAGAGAAGGGAGAAGAGGCGGAGCTGTGGGACCTGCACAGAGATAGCAGAAGGGAGAGTCCAGGCAAGCGGGAGGGAGGAGGGTGCCAAGGCAGTGCGGGAGATTGCGAGGGACAGGGCTGATATTCGCGAATCCTGCGTGGGGGCGATCGACTTCTTCCCTCACTCCCCACATGTTTCATAGCCGGGAATTAGCTGCGGTGACATTCTGCCGAAGGGCTGGTCGGTCTACACCAGGCCCAGCAGTCTCTGAGCCTCCCCCTCCCTTTCCGCGGGGGTGGAAGGGGCCAGGGGGCGGGGCCAGAGAAAGGGCTTGGGGGTCGGTGCCAGCGCCCCTGGGGTAGCGGCTCCACATTCCAGCTGCGAGAACAGATGGACACACCACGGCTCACCTCGGGGGCTGTGCGCGGAAATCCTTCTGAGGTGGCGATCTCAAGCCACGGGTTGCCCCTCTCCTGTTGGGTTGCGGGGAACCGGCTGCCGCGCCCCTCTTCCCAGGAGAAGAACGGGGGCTGACCCCGTAGGTCCTAGAACTGGGGGAGACCAAGGGCCCGCTCCTCTCATGATGCGCACATCTGCAGGGGTTTGTGCAGGACCATTCTGCACCAAGACCCCTTCCTGGGGTTTCTAGCCCCGGCTCATCGAGGTAGCAGACCCCTGCCCGGCCGCGCCCCGCCCCTGGCCCCCGCCCCGCCGACGTCGTATTAGCATGAGCGACGCAAGTGGCCGGGGCACCACTCGGGGGCCGGGACTCGCCGCGTCACAGCCCCGAGTGGAAGGGAAAAAAAGAGGAGGAGGCGGAGGAGGAGGCAAGAGCCGACGCGAAGGGAGGGGAGCGCCGCGGCTGGGCTAGTGAGCTGGCGGGCGGCAGAAGCATGTCCCTCGGCCCACGGGAGCGGCTTCGGCACGGCAGGGAGTGCGTGCTGCGCTCCCCCGGCGTAGCACGCCCAGTCTCTGCCCCAACCCCTCTGCGCACCCGCCTTCGCAGCCGCACCTGAGCCCACTGGCGGCGGGTCCCAGGATCGGCTAAAAACGGAGGCGGCTCCTTGCCGGACGGAGTCTTTACATATCCCTGGACCCGGGGGCATGAGCCCCACAACCACCTGAGGCAGAGGGGGCGCTCCGCGGCAAGGACCGCGCCCCCGAAGTCCTGCACCCTGGTCTCTGCACTGCGGGACGCCGGTGCCCGACTCCGGTGGAGGCGTCCTCGGAGGAGCAACTAGGTGGGGGCATGGAACCTGCGGCACCGGCCGGCCAGGCCCGGGCAGCGGCCACCAAGCTGTCGGAAGCGGTGGGCGCGGCACTGCAAGAGCCCCAGAGGCAGCGGCGCCTGGTGCTGGTCATCGTGTGCGTGGCGCTGTTACTGGACAACATGCTGTTCATGGTCATCGTGCCCATCGTGCCCGACTACATCGCTCACATGCGTGGGGGCAGCGAGAGCCCCACCCCGACCTCCGAGGTGTGGGAGCCCACCCTGCCGCCGCCCACGCTGGCTAATGCAAGCGCCTACACTGCCAACACCTCGGCGTCCCCGACGGCTGCCGGGCCGGCCCGATCTGTCTTGCGGCCTCGCTACCCCACGGAGAGTGAAGATGTGAAAATTGGAGTTCTATTTGCCTCCAAGGCCATACTGCAGTTGTTGGTGAATCCCTTGAGCGGTCCCTTCATTGACCGCATGAGCTACGATGTGCCGCTGCTGATCGGCCTGGGCGTCATGTTTGCGTCCACGGTTATGTTTGCCTTCGCCGAGGACTATGCCACGCTGTTCGCAGCACGCAGCCTGCAGGGCCTGGGCTCAGCCTTCGCTGACACGTCCGGAATTGCCATGATCGCCGACAAGTATCCTGAGGAGTCTGAGCGCAGTCGAGCCCTGGGCGTGGCGCTGGCGTTCATCAGCTTCGGAAGCCTAGTGGCGCCGCCCTTCGGGGGCATACTCTACGAGTTCGCTGGCAAGCGTGTGCCCTTTCTGGTGCTTGCTGCCGTGTCGCTCTTCGACGCGCTGCTACTGTTGGCGGTGGCTAAGCCCTTCTCCGCAGCTGCACGCGCACGGGCCAATCTGCCAGTGGGCACGCCCATCCATCGTCTCATGCTGGACCCTTACATCGCTGTGGTAGCCGGCGCGCTCACCACTTGCAACATTCCCCTTGCCTTCCTCGAGCCCACTATCGCCACGTGGATGAAGAACACGATGGCGGCGTCGGAGTGGGAGATGGGAATGGTTTGGTTACCGGCCTTCGTGCCCCACGTGCTAGGTGTCTACCTCACCGTTCGCCTGGCGGCGCGCTACCCACACCTGCAGTGGCTGTATGGTGCGCTGGGGCTGGCAGTGATTGGCGCCAGTTCGTGCATTGTGCCAGCTTGTCGCTCCTTCGAGCCGCTAGTGGTCTCCCTCTGTGGCCTCTGCTTCGGCATTGCACTAGTGGACACCGCGCTGCTGCCCACGCTAGCCTTCTTGGTGGACGTGCGCCACGTTTCAGTCTACGGCAGCGTCTACGCTATCGCTGACATCTCCTATTCCGTGGCCTACGCGCTCGGGCCCATAGTAGCTGGCCATATCGTACACTCGCTTGGCTTTGAGCAGCTCAGCCTTGGCATGGGCTTGGCCAACCTGCTCTATGCGCCGGTCCTGTTGCTCCTGCGCAACGTGGGCCTCCTGACGCGCTCGCGTTCTGAACGGGATGTGCTGCTAGACGAGCCGCCTCAGGGTCTGTACGACGCTGTGCGCCTACGTGAGCGTTCTGTGCCGGGCCAGGATGGCGAGCCTTGCAGCCCGCCTGACCCTTTTGACCGGTGTGAGGATGACTACAACTACTATTACACACACAGCTAGCAGCCCCACTCCTCTTCCAAGCCACCCACCCTACCCCCTTGGGTCAAGGTGACTGCCCTGCGAGCACACTGGCCAGCTCGGGCTAAGTACCCGCCTCCTCCAGCGAGTTCCCCAGCTCCTTCCCAGTCTTGACTTCCCTTGTCCTAATCCCCTATCCGCGACCCATTCCCTAGTCCTCTCCCTCTTATCCAACGGGGTCTGGAACACCAAGGTATGAGAAGTGATTGCACTCCTGGCAGAGGTGGAGGTGTGGGAGCGACCACCTCGGAACTCCCTAGCGTAGAGCAGAACGTTTGTCTGTACTCCCTTCGGTTTTTCCCAGTGCCAAACTTGGCCTGCTGCCCCGCGGCGCCTCCGCCGAATTAATAAACCATGTCTGTCCGAGGAGGCCTAGTCTCTTTACTGGTGAGGGTGGGCATACTGGCACAAAGCCAGTAGGAGGGGAGGATTATCTGGGTCTTCAAACCCCAATCCAGCCCAGAGTCTGGCAGACATTTGAGAATCTGTGGCTCTTTTGTTACCTGGGAAAGGGGATACAAAGGAAGCAAATCCAATGTGGACTTTTCTCCACTTACACCCGACAGCACACGTTCCCCTCAGTCAGAGAAAGCCCTTCCTATTCAAATTCAGCACATTGCTGGGCGACACCAGCAGAAGCCTGAGGATCCACTCAGGCTGGATAGCCGACCCGGCCCTTGAGGACCCTCCTGGAACAAGCCAGAGCGCCTAGGATCCTGGGCTGGGCTTCCCTTTCTACCTGAATCCGGATCCTTCCAGGCTTGGAGAAAGGAGTAAGAATAGAGCTAATGCGGTCAGAGGAAGGGAAATGGGCTCCATCTTTCAAGGACAGAGGAAGGAAAACGGGTCCCATCTCAGGGAGTATGTGTGTTTGTTAGTCAGATTGTATCCTACAAGGAGTGGGGGAACAGTTGTCAGCACCTCTGCTGTGTCCTTGCCAAGCAGGTTTCAGTCCTAAAGGGAAAGGATGTGAGTGTGGGAACTGGTGCCAACCCCCAGCCCCTGGACTGAATGGAAGTAGTCACCCAGGGCAGCCAGAGAAGTTTCCCATTGTTGAATCCTGGTAGTGGGAGCCCCAGGGTAAAGTGTGCAGATACTCTCAGTTCTGGAACCCACAGCCACTGCTGCAGAGTCCTTCCATTCCAGTATGGAAAGGCAGTTGGGTTAGGGTCATCTATGTGTGTGTAGGGGAGCATGTCTACACTGCTGGTATGTGCATGTCTGTCTTTGGTCTTTGAGTCTGGCAAGGTGTGTGTGAGCAGTGTTTGTCTTTGTGGTGAGTCTCTGTGTACTCTTCTGGGAGCATCTATATGTCGAAAGGGTTGTCTAAGAGGAATGTCTGCCTCTTGTCAAATGTCCTAAGCAACTCCAGGTCTGCCATCCAGGGTGGGTCCAAGTATGTATTTCCTCAATTCCACCTCCCACCCCAAAGTGCCAGAAAGGATGGGATGGCAAATGGAGGACTGTTCTACAGGGATCAACAAGCTGATTCATTATTATTATTTCGAACGGGAGTATAGTGTAGGGTTTGAGCATGGCCTAGCCACTGGGGAGAGGGGCAGTATTTCCTTGGAGTCCACAAACACCATTCCGCTTATGCAGCCACAGCAGTGAGTGATGGTGGGTTTGGAGGATTGCTGAGACTGGGGACGCCTGGGCTGGGGGCAACCGGCACACCGTCAGAACAGCGTTCTGTACCCGGTTCTCGGGTCTGAATCCTGCAGCTGCTTGGCGACATCATCAGGGAAGCCGTCCAGGCAGGTTCCGGGACTGGGAGGTGGGATCGCGGGGGGATGGGTTGCGGAGGACTGAGGACCGAGAGGAAGAGAGGCAGGGGAGGGGCAAAGGGAGGGAGGGAAAAGGAGAAAGGGGAGGGAGGAGGAACTGGAAGGAGAGGAGTGGCGCGGCCGGCTCGCTTGCAGCCAGTCGGGCTGCCACCGGGACCCGGCGACGTCGGAGGCTCTACTACCCGCCTAGGTGGCAGCCCCCATCTCTGCGCTGCTGACGCGCCTGCCCCCCACCCCCATCCCTCTGGCTCACGTTTCCGCCCCCAGTCCTGCTTGGTGGTGCAGCGGCAGCGCAGGCAACCAGAGCCCAGGAGAGCAGGTGAGAAGGGCTGGGCTGGTCGGGCCGAGGGCGGCACAGGAAGCGGGGCCCGGGAAGCGGAGGGCAAGGACCAGAGGCGCTGTCCCTCCGGAGGTGCTGTCCATGGAGCGACGGCATCGGGACCCAGAGGCCCTAGGATTCTCCAAATCCCCCCAGGCCATGGTAGCAACCGCCGTCGGGGAACATTCAGGAGGCTGCAGCATTACTCAGCTTGGGTGCCTGGGCTTGGAGAGGCTTCACCATCAGGGCTCCGCGCGCATGTTCTCATGTCACCTAGAACCACAGACAAGTGCACTTTCTGCCCTCTGGGAGGGTCCGCGGGAGGGTCCGCGGGACCCATCCTGAGCTTCCTGAAGTACGGGAGCACTCAGCTCTCTCCAAACCTTCACAGAAAGGTGAGAGGAGCGACAGCAGGTGGCAAGTCTGACCAAGCTCGCTGCTCAGAGATGCTTGTGATGCCCGAACAGAGTAGGGTGGGACCACCAGAGCAGAGAGATCCCTTCCGCTGACTTTCACAACCAGGTCAACGGGAATACAGATGGGAGGGCACCAAACAGATAGAAAGACATATATGCATACACCCTCTAGGTGGTGGCCCCAGGAAGAAAAGGAGTTGGCAAGTGGAGACCACCAGGAAATCATTGACTGAAGTTTGTGCTCCTAAGATGAGGGGTCTCTGAAGCTGACAAGTGTTACTCTGTGTGGCACCTCTGGGGAGCAAGAGGAAGAAGAGGTATTGACTGCACCTTCTGTAGGGACTTTACAAACTAGACCTTGTCCTCATGGCCCCCTCAAAACAGCATAGTGTTAGAGTGGACCCTCACTTTGGCCCTACAGTTTGAGGCAGTCCCTGCAGTCTCTGGGCTTAGTTTGGGAGTGCCCTACACCTGCCTATAAGGGCTTTACATTTTTCTGCCAGCAGAGCCTTTCAGTCCCAGGATCTTCCATCCTTGGGCTTTAGTGCATCCATGTTTCTGAATGCTGTGTTCCCAAGGCCAGCTAAGCCTCAGCACCAGGGCTGCACTTGCCTTTGCATAGGGGTGGTGGTGGTGGAATGGGCTAAACATCTGCCTCAGACTCTTGGAAAAGAATAAAGGGTGGTTTGGATGAAATCCTGGTTGTATACCTCTGCAGGCTTAAGTTAAAGGGGCTTACAGAGGGTAGAGGCTATACCACCACAGCTTTAAAAACTGGCCTTTGCCCCTCTTGAGCTAGCTAACTTCTGTACTTTCAAAATTAATGTCCATCCCCAGGTTGTCAGGTGACTCTTAAGGACCCTGGTCACCCAGTTTCCTGTATCATCTCCATCCACATTCCCATGGTACCTACCCTAGGAGCCTACTGATCAGTGACAGCTTAAGTCATAGTCCTTCCAGCAGGCCCCAATGTCCTCCCTGCCCTCATCATAGACCAGGCTCCCAAACACCCCAGAATGCCTGATAGAGCAAAGGACCACAGAGGACCTTGGAGTCATTCATGCTCATGTACATTCACACATGCATTTTTTTTTTTCCTTAGTCTACTAGCATTCCCCATATTCCATGCCAGACACCGGGCCAGGCACCAAGGATGAAGCACTGGGCATAGCAGATATGGTCTTGCCCTTGAGAAACTCAAAGTTGAATGAGAAAAAATATTTTAATTAATAAAGCACATACCAGTTGGATTCCAGGCAGGAGCAAAGCTAGTATTCAATAGTGACCACTCATGGATTAGAAGTAGGCAAACCCAGCCCTACTACCTCCAGTGCTGCTCTGGGGTGATCAGTTGGCCTTGGACAGCTGCAATCTCAATAGAGTGGGTACTAGCTAGAGGCTCACTTCAGGACCCACCCTCTCCAACTTGGGGCTCAGAGAGATCGCTGCGGTCACAGGAACAGGCCTGGGATCAAAGATTAGAGCCAGATCTGCAAATCAGCCCCTCGACATTACTTTCAAGCTCTGGCCTCCTCATGGGGCAGAGATCAGGCTGTGGGAGGTAAAGGGTTTGTTGCAGGTATAAGTGACTCTTGTATTAATGCTTCTCCTTCTTTGTCCCCAGATCTGCACCTCTGCTACTTGAGATCAAGGGCCACCAAGATGCCTATCCTGGAAAAAATCCCCCATAAGATGGCTGAAAAAACTTCCAACAGTGAGGAGGAAACTGTGAGTAATTTTGGAGCCCTGTCTTACCTGTACTCTCCTCACTCACATGCTCTTGCTTCCAGAATAGTCCTAAGGGGGACTAACACCCAGCATTTTCCTGTTCTCCAACCCTGCATTCTCCTGGGCATGAGGCCCAGGCTGCAGTGCTGCCCCAGGCCAGCAGAGGAGCCCAGAGTCCCTGGAGGGACTGGGTGTGGCTCAGGAAGTGCTGGGGAATGCTGACAGCCACACATCCTAATCCTAAAATCAGGGAGAACCCTTGACCTCTGACACACACTACTCCCCTTGCCACCTCCCCTGGCCCATTTCCATTTCAGATGGCTTTGAGCCCAGTGTGATTATTTAGGGTGAGGCTGAATTCCCTACTACAAACCCTGCCACAGCCTAGCACCAGCTGCTGTCACTGGTTTAGCCCTGGAACATTAAGCACCACATTCTCCACTGGTTTGAAACAAGGACAGCCTCCCAGGGTAGGCATCCTTCAAGTGTTAGAACAAGATATCTAATTTCAGGTTGTTGTTTGTACTGATTCCTCTTTCATATATGTCTTTTTGCCACTATTCTTCCTCTTCCCTCTGCCTTCATTTGAAACCCTAATCAGAATTTTCTGACTTCTGACCTTGAAGTTGCTCATTAATGTTGCCCCAGCCTTTGCAGTTAATCAGCTCCTCTGCTGCTACCTCTAGTTCCTGCCATGACCCCCATTCCCCTGGTCTGTGGTTTCCTGAAAAGCAGGTTTTTGTCTCTCCATCATCTCTGAGTCCAGTCGAGAGCCTGGTTTCCATGAACTGCCTAGAAAGCATGCATGGACCTGAGTGACTTTGGACTCCAGGTTCCAAAGTCCCTTGTTGGTTCCATTCAGAAGTCTAAAAGTATCTGGAAAAGAAGTCCCTCTGCACCTGAAATGTTTGACCTGAGATTTCCCACTTCATTTCTTTTTACCCATCTCTGATTCCCTGTTACCCAGGCTGAATCCTACCCTACAATGAGAGCCTGGAAGAAGGGTAGCCATTTCTAGAGGTGGCTCCAGTCAGACTTGCCAGCACTCGTGGCCAGGTCACCAGCTGGGCTGAGCTTTCTGTAGTTGCTTACCCACCTACTGACCACACAGACCACCCCACCAAATGCAAGAGAAGACCAGAGTGGCTGAATAGGGAAAAAGACCTGGCTTTCTGGGAGTGGGATGAACAACCGGGGTACTGCCCAAACCCGTTCTCACATGTCCCCAGGGCAGCAGCAGCCTGTAGTTGGCACCAAAACCCCACACCCTGCTGAAGCAATGAACTCTAGAGACAGGATCAGACAGGCAGGGGACTGTGTTCATCTATCAGCATTCTGCCTCTGCCCAAGACACAGGGGCAGAAGCAGAGCAGGGAATGCCTTCCAGGGGCCCCTTTGCTCTCAGCCAACCATGGTGGGGTGAACTCTTGACTGCCTCATGGAAACTCACCACCCCGTAGAGGAGAAATTCCTCCAAGGAAAGCAGCCCACTGCCTGCCGACTTTACAAATTAAGCAATATCAAGAGTCCTGCTTTACCATTTTCAGGGGATAAGCAGGGAGGAAAGGGGTGGAAAAGGGAGTCCAGGAGAAAGGGAGAGAACAACCCAGGAGAAAGAGGCAAATCCCCAGATGTTGGGTGCAGACTGGTTTCGGTTCCAGCTCGGCCACCGGATTGTTTTGTGACCTTGGACTAGTTTTTCCACTCAGCTTTCTCTTCTATAAATGGGACAAAAAATTCTGGCCTGGCTAGGTGACAAAGTTGAAGACAGCCATGATATTCCTAAATGAAATGCAACTGGGCAACTAGGAAGTACAGTGTCTGTGTAAGTAATCATGATGGGGTTCTCAGTGGTGGGTTCTCAGCAGTTGGGATTCTCTCCTGACTTGCCACACTTTGGAGCACCCCAAGATTACAGTTTTCCTCTTAGGATTTCTTTTGGAGGGATAAGACTGGTAATATCATAATATTTTTATGATGTGCCTACTTGTGGCCAGTCATTTCTCTCATTTAATTCTCTGTGTGACCCTCTAGATACGAGTTGTTATTTATGTTCTATGGATGATAAGCCAAGGCTTGAATAAATTTGGAGAGGAAGGACTTCCATTGCACCTACCCACCCCTAATCCCCACATGGAACAAAATCCTCCTCCTGGGATTCATAATTGGGAGAGATGAAACAAGGAGTTCAGGGCATGGGCCATCTTCCCAGGAAACATCTTGCCAGGGATTTGGGGATTAGGAAATGTGACTGTCAGCATTCCCTCAGCACTGATGACTCTTGTCATTAGAGTAGCACTGAACCATGTCTCCCACCCAAAGCCGTATTTGATCCATCCAAATCTCCATAAGAGTAGCACCCTTCCCATCCAACAATACCAATAATTTTTCATCTTAGACCTTTCCTTTATGGTTTATAAGTACTTTCATATGCATTATCCCTTTGATCCTATAAAAGGATCATTTTACATGGGAAGAAACACACTGAGGGAGGGAGAGGGACTTGCCCAGGGTCATACCACTAGTCAGCCTTAAGGTCAAGGTCTGGCTGATACCAACATCAAGGTTTTTTCCTCTGTGTTTTGTGCCTTCCTGGAACCCAAGCATAGTGAAGGACAGGAATAGTAAACATAAGTATCCTTAATTCATAATTCTGTTGAACCAGGCCCCAGAAAGAGACAGGTCCCAGAATAGGGAACAGGATAGGACAGAATGAGAGGCATGCTATGGATCATCTCAGGGACAGTCGTGGCCTATAAATAAAGACATGCATACTGAGTGCCTGTGAACCCCTCTTCCAGGAGCTGCCCAAATTGCCAGTGCCCCCACTGCAGCAGACACTGGCCACCTACCTGCAGTGCATGCAGCACCTTGTCCCTGAGGAGCAGTTCAGAAAGAGCCAGGCCATTGTGCAGCGGTTTGGGGCCCCTGGTGGCCTTGGTGAGACCCTGCAACAGAAACTCTTAGAGCGACAGGAGAAAACAGCCAACTGGGTAAGGGTTGCTGGGAGGGGCTGACAAGGGTCCCATGGGTGAAGGGCAGGAGACAGATGTAGAGACAGATGGAGGATTTTAGTGAGAGGCAGGTGGGTGACATAAATGGGGCAAAGGGAGAGACTGGGATAGGGGATAGATGGGACCAGATAGGTAGCATGGGTTGGGGGAACACAAAAGGCAAGAATGAGGGGCAGGCAAGATGAGAAAGAAGGAGGAGAGATAAAGGACAAGGATAGGGATAGGACAGATGGGGGATAGGAATAAGGGGAAGGTGGGAATAGAGGTGGGGGATTGAGACAAGATAGAAATATGGGAATAGATATTGGGGAAATGGAGATAGAAATGAAGTCAGAGAAGCAAAGTAGAGTAAAAAACAGAAATGAGACCCACAGGCAGGGTACAGGGATGTATCACTAACCATCCAGAATGGGAGACAAGAATGGAAGAAAGGAGACAGAATGGGACAGAGATGAAATACGGGCCTGGCGGACTGAGAGCACCTGGGCCCAAGCACATAACTGGGGCTCAGTTATGAATGAAGTGAATAATCCAATGAGGTGCCCCAGTTTTCCTTGGGGCTGCCAGGATAGAACTGGTAATCTCCACTGGAAAGGTGCCCTGTTTTGGGAGGGGTATGTGTGGGCATCAGAGGGATATATCACCAAAAATCCAGAATGGCTCCTCTTCCTTGTGCTTTTTGGCAGGTGTCTGAGTTCTGGCTCAATGACATGTATCTCAATAACCGCCTGGCTCTGCCAGTCAACTCCAGCCCAGCTGTCATATTTGCTCAGCAGCACTTTCAAGACACCAACGACCAGCTAAGGTGAGGCCACAGTGCTCCTGAACTTGCAACTTGGGAACCTGCCCATAGTAGGGCATCTGGTCCCAATACAAGGAAGGTCCCAGCTTGTGTATTAGTTGAGCTTTCTGGGTCCAAATGTCTCAACACAGTGGCTGTCCAGACCATTGGGTCAGCAAGGAGTTTAGGCATAGCTGCACTCAGGTAATAAACACACAGTCTTCCTCAAAATATGTTTTTTGAGGCGGGTACTAAATGGAGGTCATGGACCCGGGGGACTCCCATAGCAGCCTTGACCTGGCTGAGGCCCTGGGAGGAGGTGTGTGTTCTGCCACTCACCCGTACTCCTGGCTGGGACACACTGCCCCAGAATGCCTGAGGGTGTAGCCCCTGCTGCTCCAGAGCCCAGGTTCCAAACTGAGACTCCAGAGGGGTGGAAACATAGCTCCCTGCCAGCCGCTGCTGCCAGAGCCTCTGCCATCTGCTGCAATTTCAGAGCTCACTGAGCTGCTGGAAGGGCCTCTGGGCCCACTGATGACGATGACAGGTGAGGGTGGGGGCTGGGGAGTACAAGGGTCCTCCTGCTGGAGTCTCAGTTTCTGCTCTCAAGACCTGAATGGGACAAATGGTGGGGTCAATTCAGAGAGAAGGCAGGCCAAAGTGGCCTGAGGAGAAAATATAGGGTCCTTGAGTCTTCTGGCAGGGTTCAACCATGCTGGGAAGTCCCTTACCACCCTGATCCTCTCTGCAAGGCCAGCTGCACTGACTGTAGGCCAGTGATGGAGGTAACCTTCCCCTTTCCCTGCAGCCAGAACTTCACTGGGGCAGAAGGAGGAGTGTGGATGGATGAATTTCTGAAAACACTTCTCCAAATTGCATCTGAGGGGGCACTTCCTTCCCATGCAATTAAGCTCTGCCTCATCATCCATGGACAATTAAGATGACGTGGTCCCCTGACACAGTTCTCTGGGGCCTCCCCTCAGCCCCCCAGTACTCACTTTTCTTTTCCTTAGCCACTAAGAGAACCAAATTATGGGCTTTTCCCAGTAGACTGAATTTTCCCATATTCTGAGGGTCCCAACCCCCTTTCTGGCCTTTCCTAGGGAGAACTGTTCCCCTCACCATCCAGCCCTTTCCTGTTGACTCTGGAGCCTCTCCTAGCCCCCTCTCCCTCCTCCTCCTCCTCCTCCTTTTCCTCAAGGTGATTCCAGTTTCCTCTTCTCTCCTCTCCTCTCCCCAAGAACTGCTGCATCCCCAGGGACCATTTTTAATGCAAGGCTTGTGATGGGCTGACAGTGTTGGGGGAGGGGCAGCAGGAACCACATCTGATTAGTGCACACACAGACCTGGCATATGGTGGGTGATGGTTGAGTGTGGAACAGAAGGAGGAGACAGGAAGAGCAGAGACAAAGGTAGGGAGGAGGAAACAGGAAGGGAGGAGAAAAAGAAGCAGGAAGGGAGGCAGAGCGGAGGGAGGGAGAGGAGGAGGGAGAGAAGAAGGATAAACTCAGCGTCTCCTCTATCTGCAGGTTCGCAGCCAGCCTCATCTCTGGTGTACTCAGCTACAAGACCCTGCTGGACAGGTAGGCCTGGGGCCGGCTCCAGATGGGTAGTGTTCTGCTCTGGCACAGTCTTTTCATGCATCCATCTCCCCGCCATGCTAGACAGGGAGCTCCAGAGGACAGGGACCGTGTCTTCTTCCTGTTCTGTATTCCTGGCCACAGTCACAGAGTCAGTATTTCCCCTGTCCACTCCTCAGCATCAGAAAGACCTTTAACCGAGCTGACTTGACCATTGAACATTTCTCTTCCCAGAATAAACACCATCCGTCCTTGATCTTTTTTTTTAAAATGCCTTCCTCCCTCTAAACCTCAAATGTTTGCACAGCATGAATTTGTCAGGAGTCTATGGAACACATGGAAGGTGGAGAGAGAAGAGTTGTTAGATTAAGGTGGTGGTGAACTTAGCTGTACTGTGTAAGGGGAGTGGTCTCCTTGCTCTGAGCTTGTTTCTTCAACCCTACCAAACTCAGTGGATGTGGAGAAAAGATGGAGAAAGTTGTACAAGCACTGTAGGTTATCTTTGATTTTAGAAGGAAAGTTCCTCTTCTGGCCAAGCCCCAAGCCTCCTGATAATAACAAGGAGAGGGAGGATCTTTGGAAGACCCAGGTCTCCAGAGGCATAGTATATAAGGGCAATAGGTGCTGGAAAGAGAGAGGAGCCCAAAGTAGTGTCCTTTGAACAGTTAATAAAGCTGAAGCTCAGAGAGATTAGGTAACTTGTTCCTGGTACACAGCCAGGAGGGAACAAGGAGCAACCTGTGTTCTTTGTTCAACTGGATCCAGCTCAGTCTTTACCCAGCCTTGGGGTTCAGACCCACATCCCTTCTAGAGAGGAAGAGGCAGGACCCTCAGAAAACAAAGAGCAGAAAGGCTCAGAGGTCAGACCCTAGGGTCATCAACCTGAATCTAAAGTCAGATTACCACAAACTGCCAATGTTGACCTCTGAGTCTGATGGCTTCTAGCTATTATCCCCTGCCTGCCAAATGGGAATATCAATAGTAGCCTTTCTATGGGGTTTCCATGACTGTCCTCTGAGGCCTAAAATCTCTCAGCCTGAAAGGAAGCACACAGAAAACTCCTCAATGCATGAGCTAACCATGCATGCCTCAACACGCTTCCCAGTCCTCACTAATGTCATGGTCACTGTACCTTCCCACACTGGATCTCCAGAATTTCTCTCTCCTCAAGGAGTTTCTTTGGCCATCTCCCTCCTCACTGACAATGCTCTGCCTCCTTCCAGAACTCAATCCTCTGTCTTCAGAGAGCCTCATCCCTTACAGCAGCCCAGCTGGACAGTGGAGAGAGGGCACTAGCCCTGCCTACTAAGCCTAGGGACTTTGAAGCCATTTATCATGGACAGTCCTAAACACAGAATCCTAGGTGTGTGTGTGTGTGTGTGTGTGTGTGTGTGTGTGTGCTTACACACACACACATCAATGCATATCTGCATGAAGGTTCCTGTGTTCAATGTTTGTAAATGCCATAAGGCTGGAACATTTGCCTGAGTACCTGTTTTGGATCCTTAATTAATTAACTAATTCACTTTGCAATATGTTGATGCTGGGAAGAGAAATAAAGCCTCAAAAGATCCCTACCCTCAAAAGATTCTCAGACATTGGGCAAGACACAAAATACAGCTATCCATCTCTGTTCTTCCCATGAGCCCCAGGCATCCCTGCTGGGTGTCTCCCAGTCATTCCAGAAAAGCCCCATAGAATTTTGGATGCCCCCCCCCCACAACTTGCTTCTCACCTTGTCTTGCTGTCTCAGTAAGTACACCAGCACATCACTAGTTGGTAAGTTTAAGAATCATGAAGTCCTTCTTTCTCCCTCACCCCGCATCTATACACTATGTTCTGGTGTGGTCACTTTCCTTCCAGAACTCTCCTAGGCTGCCCTTCTTCCTCTCCCTCCCCCCACAGCCCACAGCCCACTTTTCCATCTCAGCTATAGCCTTCTTCCTCATTCTTCCTGGGGTTCCCTTTTTCCCACTCTCCTCATACAACCAAGGTCATTAAGAAAGTAAAACAGTGCTGGGGTGTGGTTCAGTGGTAAGCATAGGCTTAGCACGAGTGAGGCTCTGAGTTCCGCTCCCAGCACCAAAAAAAATAAAAAACCAAAACCAAACAAATGAACAAAAAATAAATAAATAAAACAAGGAAAACCACAGGACCTGGCCTTGTCTACCTCTCCTGCCTTCTCTTCACTCAACTTCAATCCTTTCTGTCTTTTAGAATTCCACAGTTGCTTCTCAAACTATTTCTAAGGAGGACTGTTTGTTTGTTTTTTTTAAGTTTTGTAAAATAAACTCACAATGGATTACTAGAAAAACGTCACAAAGGAAGGACAAAATATGTTTTTTATTATGGGATTCAATAGATTTTAAATTTCCATAATGTTGCTACAAATATTTCTGGATTCCAGCATTCATCGTCATGGGTCAATCATGACTTCGGTGTGTCACTTACACCTTGAGGGGCAGTGTCTTGGAACACTCCACCCTGCCTGCCTACATGGTAGCCTCTTACTCACTGGGCTCAGCTCAGTGAACTGGGGCCTCAGTGAGACTGCCTCCCCACTCCCAATGGCTACATCCTCCTGCCCCTGCCAGCCATTTGTTCTCACTACCTGATATCATCCTGTTTACCAATTTGCTACATGTGATCTGTTCCCTCACCAACATATCTTAGGACTGTCACACCCCATCAAAGCAGGAAAATCATGTCTTGTTTGCTGCTGTATTCCAGACCCCAGAATGGTGCCTAGCATAGCAACTATTTGTTGACTGAAAGTGTGAAAGGATGGATGGATGGATGGATGGATGAATGGATGGATGGATGGATGGATGGATGGATGGTAAATGGATGCATGCTTGGTGGTTGGGTAGGTGGATGGATGGGAGGAATGATAGACACAAGTCATGCAGAGACCATAGAAGAAAAAGAACTTTATGCCTTGAAATCAAAGAAGGCTTCTAGAACAGGTGATAAGTGGCAGGCTTTTAGAGGAGAGGAGAGAGTTTTCTAAATGGAACTGCAGAATGCAGGGGTAAGAGTGAAACCATGTTAATAAATGATCAGCATAAGCAAAGGCACAGAGGGCACATAAGCAGTGCATGAAATAGGGGTGGATTAGGGGAAATTTGAGACAATCCTGAGGGTCTCTCTGAGCCAAGGAAATGGGGCATTCCACTATTTTAAAAAGTGAAGAAGTAAGCTCTGAAATTGACATCATAATGCACTTCTGGGCTTGGTACCCCATTTTGCCTAATCAAGTTGCAATAGAGGGCTGTGGGTGTAGCTCAGTGGTAGAGTGCTTGCCTAGCATACACAATGCCCTGGGTTTGATCCCCAACACCACACACATGCACAGAGGCACACGAGAACTGATTCTCTCTCCCCTTCATCCATTCTCTCATGGTTGCCTGCTTCCCTCTTGCTCTCCCCTTTCAGCCACTCCATCCCCACTGACAGTGCCAGAGGCCAGCTTTCAGGGCAGCCCCTCTGTATGAAGCAGTACTATGGGCTCTTCTCTTCCTACCGGCTCCCTGGTCACACCCAGGACACACTGGTGGCCCAGAAAAGCAGCATCATGCCTGAACCTGAACATGTCATTGTGGCCTGTTGCAACCAGGTAAGTGGTCCCTTGTCACCTCTGCAGCCTCTCCCACTTGGGGGAGTGGATGAGGCTACACAGTGGCCAAGTGTGCTCATCCATTTTGCTTCTCCAAGGGTGCTCAGCCCACTTCCTGAGTCACACAGTGAGCTGGGGAACAGTGGCCCCAAAGTGGGCTCTCCTACTCCCAGTCAGTCCAACTTCTGTCCACCAGTTAGTTTTTAAGAACAAGAAGAGTCATCAGATAGGGAATGCCCTCCCTAGGCTCTCACGTCAGCCCTGAGGACCCAGGTCAGGCTCCTGAGTGACAAAATGAGGGTCGTGAATGAAGTCCAGCATGGCCTTGGTGCCCCCACCTGCACATCTGTTTATTTCCATGTAGTTACCCAGGCTGTGGCCTCTCTGGAGACCACACCCAGACAGGTGAACCCTGTTAAGGACTGTTGGATGAGACACCTTGTGCTAAATCATGGGTCTAGCACTTACACTCATCCATCCCATTTAGTCCTCAAAATGAATCTGCAGAAGGGAGCTTTGAATCTCTATTTGACAGATGAGAATGTGAAATTCAGAAAATGGTTTGCCCAAGAGTGGAAAGGACCCCCAGTTCTTGCCAATGCCCCAAGGCCATGTTCTATGTCCTGCAGCTTAGGTGTTCAAACAGGATTCCACAGAGGTAGTAAGGACCCTGTGGAGGTCTGGGGAACAGACCAGGATGGGTTTCTGACCCCTTCTTAGTGTTCACTGCACTATATATTCTATATATTGAGGCTTCACAAAAATATTTTCCCTGAAAAAGGGAATTTTAGGGGGTATTATCTTGTTTTTGCTTTTTAAAATGCTAAAATCTGTTTGACAACCATACCATGGATCCCCACCCCCCTCTATTTGTTCTATAGTGTTTTCTTCTTGGGCTCATCTCACATTTATAATAAGTGGGGAGCCCAGTGAAAGTCTGCCTGCCATCGGAGGGTGGCTGACACCTCTGTTCCCAGGTTCAAAGGCCAGCAAGAGGCTACCAAGCCCACCTGGCACATGGTCAGCCAGTCACAAAACAAGACTTTTTCCATATTCACTCAAAATCAAACCCAGAATTTCCCAGCCCCCATATAGCACAATATCCACCCCTTCTAGAAAAAAATCTTTTAGACCCTTGCTCTGGATCAGGCCATGTAGACACTGCTCAGGGAAGGGGCTAGGTACTCATGTCAATCAGCTTAAAATGATGTCTTAACCTGGGACTTGGCTGTTTATGAAGCCCAAGTCTCTCACCTTCAAAGTGACAGAATGATAGCACCATAGAGTTTACATACAGGGCATGTGCAGACACACAGGAATTTTCCACTTTAATCTTCCTCTCCATATTATCTGCTGGCTGACTTGTTTTTCTTCACTCACCAGTGTGTTTGAGATCTATCCCCATAGCTCTAAATAGTTCATTCTAGTTAATTCTGCACTACATAAGAGCACTGTATTTTACTTATCCATTCCCTTCCTGGAGAACAATGATGCTCTTTCTACCATCTTGCCAATGCAAAAAGGCTGATATGCACACATTCCTTCATATTTCTTCCAGTATACATGGGTATGTTTCTCCAAGTCATAGGCTAAACCATATGTACTTATAAGCGTATTTGCTGAGTCATAAGTATGCATATACTTAGTCTTGAGAGACTGCCCTCCAACAGTGGTTGAACCATTCCTCCAAGACATAAAGGTTTTATATGAACTAGGAACCACAAAAGCATGTTTTGTTTTGGCTAAATTTAATCTGACCTTCTTCAGTAGTGGCAGGGGACACAGCTTGAAGTTCAGCACAGTCAACAACATTGGGTCATTTCCCAAATAGGACAGTTCAGAATACCAAATACCTTGGGAACCTTGGGCCTAAGCAATCCCCAGCCTAAGATCACCAGTGAAGTCTCAGTGAAGGCCTGGCACCTTGGGCCAGCTGCCATGAGTGACATGTTTGACCTGTTTCCCCCACAGTTCTTTGTCTTGGATGTTGTCATTAATTTCCGCCGTCTCAGTGAGGGGGATCTGTTCACTCAGTTGAGAAAGATAGTCAAAATGGCTTCCAACGAGGATGAACGCTTACCTCCAATCGGCCTGCTGACGTCAGACGGGAGGAGCGAGTGGGCTGAGGCCAGGACGGTCCTCGTGAAAGGTTAGCAGCAGTGCCCAGCACATCTCCACATTCATCTCATCCTCATGCCCACTGGCTTTCCCTCTTCCAGGGTTGGACACCATGGTCTCATCTCCATTAGCCATAGCACTGGGTGCTCAAGATGCTCTTCAACTCAGGCTGGGATGGCAAGGTGACTTGAAGCTGAAGGCCTGTTGTATCTTCATGTTTTGTTGGAGGATATTCTAGCTTTCTAGGTGACACTAAAGAGTTCTGGATTTGTGGGACTTCTGGGAATGCTGGGATAGGGGAGGTTTTGAGTGGGAAGGAGGCTATGTTTTATTGGTGGACTGTGTTGATGGTGATTTGGAGATCTGAACTGTTGGGAGAATGGTCAGATGGGGCTCTGGGATGGATCTCACCTCTAAGAGGATAGTTGGCCTCCTCCTTCATCTGGTTTCTTAGTCCTGGGTCCTTTTCCAGCCAGTCATCATCCCTCTGTCTGGCCTTGGTTCTTATTAAAGCTTCCAAGCATTCCGTAAGAAAGCTAGTATTATTGAAGTTCAACTATTACTATTAGGAAGCTAATATTATTGGAGTCTCAAAAAAATTTTAATCATCCTTTTGGAAACTACTTTCCAACCAAAGTAGCCTTAGTTCTATGGAGTTCCTTCCTTTCTTGCCCACATGAGGCATTTTAGGATGAGAAGAAGCGAGACTTCTAGGAGTCTTCATTTAGTTAGGTATGGCTTTGGACCAGGCAATCTATTCAAACTCCCTGTGTGTCAACACTTGAGGAACCTGTGATCAGCCTGGGGGTATGAGAGACATTGGGGATGAAGCTCCTTGCCCTTGAGCAGCCCAGGGATAGAAAGAGGGCAAGAGAGAGCCTAGCAGAGGAGGTCCAAGTGCATAGAAATGGATATATGCTTATCCACATAAAGCAATAGAGACAGCAGATGCCAGAGAGGTCAAAGAGCCCTTAGGATTGGAATATTGAAAGGTTTTGTTGGAAAATGTAGGTATGGAGCAAAACCCTGTACCATGAGTGAGAGGGGCAGGAAGGATGGAGGAATGACATCCAGGCAGGTGGATGAGGGATGTCTGTCCTACCCTGGGGACTCAAAGAGAGAAGCTGGCTGGCAAAGATGGGTATGCTGGATGGATGCCGCTAGCTCTCTGACAACAGGCATTTGCATTTTATGGTCCCTCTCTAGAAGGTTCTTTCCCCAGAGCTGGCTCCTGGCTTCATGCAGAGCCAGCCCAAGTCAGGGCCTCAGGCTCTCCCAGGCATCCTTCCCTAACATCAGCACTCTGTCACCTAGGCCTCTTTTCCTATCTTGATTGTGTTGCTAAGCACATCTCTGAGGGCATCTTTTCATTTCTGTGGCTAATGTCAGTCCTCTGCCTTCTTTCCACAATTTGTATGGTCCAAGAGGACAGGGTTCTGTTTGGTTCTGAATCTGCTGTGTCAATCAGGGTAGCAGTCCAATTGCATTTGTTAAATAAAAGAATGAAGTGTCTCAGATTTATTTCTCACATACCAATTATTTTTTTATTCCAGTTATTGGGCACTGCTGAATGCTTATCCTAAATAGAAGCTGCAAGGGCTATAGGGAGGAATGCTGAGCTGACTCTGTTCTCATAGACCTGACCACCACATTGGGGAATTAATAACTTATCATTTGAAAGTGAGTTAATTCCCTCTAGAGACTGTAGTGAAATCACATCCCACTCTTCTCCCCTCCAGGGACATAGACAGGCATCAAAATGATCGCCTCTGCTTCCAGCACAGCTTCCACTTTATTAGCAGGCCAGGCCCCAGACGACTGACCAGGATTGCCTTGAGGTCTGAGTGCTTGGGCTGCACTAATCGGAATTAATTTGTTAATGGCACTTGATCTGGCTTTGTGAATGGAAGTGCTGTTTCTGAGGGAAGCTGAGCAGAAAGGAGGGAGCACATACACTGCCCCTTGGGCAAACCGATTAATTCAATTAGCACCACTGACAGTGTCTTGGGCAAGGCAGGAAACCAGTCCTCCCCAGAGCCCTCCTTCCGGGAGCAGTTCCTGCCCACAGAGGGGCAGAGAGACCATTTAGGAAACGATTCCCATTCCAAAGTGAAAGACAATGACAGTGTGGGTGAGAGTTGAGAGTGAAGATGGAAAGATGAGGGTGGGTCTAGATATATCTCAAAGCAGACACATTGAGAAGGAAGAGGGAAGCAAGAGAGATTCCCGGATTTTTAATATGAGCCACTGAGTGGATGATGGTACATTTACTGATATGGGAAACACAGTGGGGAGTGGGCATAAAGATCCTGTCAGAGCATGTTTGATTTGAGGCGCTTTGAGTCATCTAAATGGAGATGTCAAGTTAGATCTATGTGTCTGGAGCTCAAGGGAGAGGTCAGTACAGAGGATATAAATTCAAGAGCCATCAGCACCTAAATGATATTTAAAGTCCCCGACCTGGATGAGATCATCTAGAAATAGGAGAACAGGGACTGGGGGGTCAAGTAAAGATGCAAAGGGAGTGAGAAACAGCAGCTGTAAAACCAGGAGATGAGTCACAGATTCAACAGGGAAGATGAGACTGGCCAGCCTTATGGATTCTGTAGAGAGTTCAAGGAAGAACAGGACAGAGGGAAGATGCTGTACTTGGCAACCTTAACATTGTCAGTGAACCTGACAAGGATCAGGCTGGGGTAGTAGGAAGCGAGTTGGTTGGATGTGGACAGGAATGGTCCATTGACAGAAAAAGATTGTTGATGGAGCAGTGAGTGAGTGGAACCAGCAAATGTGGGTGACTCTGTTCAGACATTTGATATTAAAAGAAGCAGAAAAATAGGGGAATGTCTGGAAGAGGATGAGGGTCAAAGGAAATGTTTCTTAAAAGGAGCGGCAAGTACATGGTTGTATGTAGACAAGTGCAAGGAAGGAATTCAGTAAAAGGAGCTGGATGAAGAGGGAGGAGACCAATGAAGGACTAAAAGGAGTTGGCATTCAGAGAATAAGAGACTTTTGTTGTACAGGGAAAACAAAATCTGGGTCCATGACCTGCAGGACTACACCTGTGATGGCAGGATAGAGTGTGAGGAGGCGCTCAAACTTGTAGTTCCTGGTATTAGATCAGCAGAGTCACAGTAGAAGCTGAGAGATCTGGGGTGGATTCTCAAGTCACACACACACACACACACACACACACACACAAAAAGCATGATAGAATCTCTTGGAATGTAGGACCTGCCCCAACACACACACATACATTGCTCAGCTTCTTGGGTTCGGGAAAAAGTAGATGGGTTAATGGGCTCAGGCCAGAGTTGGACATAACCAAGGGAGAGAGGTGTGGCACAGGAATCGTCTTAATGTTGGAATGGGAACTGAGTAGGGATTGTGCTAGTCTGCTTAGGCTGCCACAACAAAGTACCACAGAATGAGTAGTAAACAGAAATTTCTTGTGTCACAGTTCTGGAGGCAGGAAATCAGAGATCCAGGTGTCAGCAGGGTTGGTTTCTCCTGAGGTCTCTCTCTTCAGCTTGTTGATGAAAACTTCTCCCTCTGTCTTCACATTGTCTTCCCTCTGTGAGTGCCTGTGTCCTCATCTCCTCTTCTTATTAGTGCATCAGTCATGTTGGATTAGGGCCCACCCTAGTGACCCAATTTAATTTAACTAGCTCTTTAAAGGCCCCAGCTCCAAACACACGTTCTGAGATGCTAGAGGTTAGGACTGCGGCATATGAATTTGGGGAGGACACCATCAGCCTGTAACAGGAGACAAGTGGAAGAGTGTCTCATGGATGGTGAGAGTAAGCAGGAGGCCAATGGGTTTGGAGATCCTGGTGAGGTTAGGATATTCAGTAGGTGACAGTACATGAACCAGAAGGTCAGGGTACAGTTGGTATATGTTAGACTTCAGAGGCAGTGGGTTTTTGGTAGTGAGAAGTTCCCATATGTGTTCCTGGTAGTGGGTGCTGAAGTTGCACAAAGGTGGGTGGAGAAATGAATCAAGAGAAGAGGATGTGGGCTGGGTTGTCTTCATGATTATTCAAGTTAACAAGAATGAGGATTCCATTGATGATAGGGAGGGTAACGGTGAACTGGAAATCCAGATCTTTGTGTTGAGTACAACACAGCAACAGGGAAATTGATGCCAATGGGTGGTCAGGCTCCAAAGGGAAAGAGGGTGCAGCAGGAGGAATTGTTTAGAAATGAGAACAAGGAGAAGGGAGCCAACTACCTGGCTTGACCCTGGGGTACATGAGAGGACTTCAGGGGTTGGGTTTCCCCATACTTAGGCTGAAGCAGAAGGTGGACAGAACACTCACAAAGGAGGTCAGTCATGCCGGGAACTGGTCCATTGCAAGGCCAGAGGCATGAGGGCTTAGGAAGGACAGGAAAGAAGGCTGAGTATGTGGAGCTGAGGGATGGGAGTGCCAATACCCAGGGATGGAGATCATCATTGCCAACAATGTTCCCAGTCCTTAACCTCTGGGAAGTTATGTTCTCCCAGGCTGGAGGAGGTTGTCAGGGCCAAGGGTTTTTGTGGCCCACAACAGAATCTATATTAATGCCATGGAATGGGTGGAGCCATTTCAGGACATCATACATCCCAACTCTTTCAGCTGAAGCCCTAAGCTCCCCTCCTCATTCCCTGAGACCTGGGCACAGGGACCAGGCAGGTGCTGTCCAGCAGGAGGCCTCACCAACCAGGCTCCTCTCATCCTGGCAGAGGGTCAAATCATGGTGACTATGCTCAGACAAAGAGTGTCCCTGAGTTCTCACCCAGTCAAATAAGACCAGACAGGGCAGGGGCTTGTCTGCCCACAACCTTCATTGCATCAACCCTTTCTCCTTTGAGACACTGTCTCTGCTCCTCTGGCCCACCCCCAGCCAGGATGGCCCCTGCCGTGAGCCCCCAGGCTACCCCATCTGATCCTCTGCCCTGACATTGAGTATGTGAAGCCCACAGAGGTCAAGGGACCACTAAGGTGACATAGCGCATGCAAGGGAGCCAGGATACTTCCTGCAAACTCTGCACCTTTCCCCACCTCGCCCCACACAGCCCTTGCTCAGAGCTTCTCATGAAGAGCTCACTCACATACCATACAGAAGTATGCATGTTGTGGTCATAGTCAGCAGTCCCTGCATCCACAGACCATGCCAAGTACCCTCCTAGGGGACCATAGGGCCAGGGCATCAGGCTAAAACCAAAGGAGCACTTCAGACAGAGTCCTGAAGGGATGTGGAGGCTCACTCCTGGCCTGTCTCGGCCAGGAACTTGAGGCCCAACTCAGGTGGGCTGAGGTCAGTGTGACTCAGCCCTGGCTGCAGACTGGGGTTGGCTGACAACATCAAAATCATCTAGCGCATTCCTTTAAAAACAAGATGGATTCCTGGGCCCAGTGATTTTCCAGTGGGATGGAAGTGGGGCCAAGGAATCTATTTTTAAGTACCCTGATGACTTCATGTGCAGCCCAGGTTGGGACCCATTTACTCAGATACTTAGCGGCTGCTGTGCATCAAGTCCCTCCTTTGTGCACAGCCCTGTTCCCAGTGTTTTCTGTCCCATATTGTCACAAGTCTTCTGTGAGGTGGAGATTTCTTCCCCTCTGAATAGCGTAGGTAGCTGCATCTCCCATGGAGTGAGCAGTTCCCCACTTTGAAGGTTGGTGGTAGAGCCAGGGCATCTACCTCCCTGGTCTGAAGTCTGCAGTGCCCAGCAAGTGGTGATGGGGTTCTGAAGATGAGCTTGGGGTCTCAGAAGGGGCCTGCACATCCTCTCAGGACCTCCCTCCTCACTGAGCCATGAAGCTGTGGCCTTCCTGAACCCAGGAGGAGTTAACACCGTTATCCTGGTCTGAAAATTTAATTAGACATTCGGCCCTGAGTCTGGAAGACTACAGCGCTTGTCAATTTGTAGGAAAAAGATGGCCAGCTTGAAGAGGCCCCCCGAGCCCGCTGGTTTTCCTGGATGCTGCATGGAGATCCTGTGAACAGACCTCACAGGCAGATGCTCTTCGTTTACACAGTCCCGTAAATATTTATCCCCAGCAGTCAATTAGAGCTGAGCCACTGCTTTCAAGGAGGGAACTGACAGAAGGCGGCTGCAGCTGCAGAAGGCCATGGTCACAGTTCACAAGAACTACTCAGGATGAGGGCATTTTGCTGTTTAAATATTGTCATCCAGAGCTAGGCAAGTCTGCTGATCTTAAAACCAATTACACATTAGCAATAACAACCTCTCTGATTTAATTGGCCTAGAAATACCTGCTGTACTCTCAAGGCAATGTGATTTTCCTTCTCTGGGGGTGGGGGCCTGGGGCCATGCTTCCTCTTCACCCCCATAGTAGAAGCATGGAGGTCTTTATGGATAAGAGCATTCAGACAGGGAGAGGTGAGTGGTCCAGGTCAAAAGGGTTTGTCTTGACCTGCCCCTGTTGCTGTCTCCTGCAGCCTGGGCTTCCTAGCCTGTGGCATGGAGATAGCATCCTGCCCTATGGGGATGGCTACTAAGCAGATGGCCTAGTGCCTGAAACACCAAGAGTGTTCGCTAAATGATTGTTCTTAATAGATTTAGGGAAATACTCCTGGGACACTTTTCCCAATGCCCCAACCTCTCTGAAAAAAATCTAGCAAACTTGAAAATTGGAACCTGTCTAATGGACAATACCCGTCTTGTCATAGGCAGTGACCTAGGGTCTTCAGTCTAGAGGGTCATTGTCCCTTGCATGCAGTCCTAACTTAAATCAACCTCATTACCTCTAGGGTGAATTTTGCTTCCCTACTCTTTACATACCACATGCTCTGTTTGCACACACACCAGACACCCATCTTCTATAATTTCTCCCTGGTCGCCATTGCTCTGACCTTCTTCTCCCATTTTTGGTGCAGCACAATAATACCTGGTGTACAAGACAACTGGGAAGGGTTTTTTTATTATCACTTACCACCCTTCTCCCCAGCTCTGGAAAGGTGAAGGATCTTCATATCCTCTGTCTTTATGGGAAGGGTAGTTAGAAGGAAAAAAAAAAAAAACTTCTTGGTTCTTGTGTTCTTTTTTTTTTTTTTTTTGAAATTAAGTTAAAGGCTGGGATTGTGGCTCAGTGGTAGAGTGATTTCCTTGCACATGTGAGGCACTGGGTTCAATCCTCAGCACCACATAAAAATAAATAAATAAGGGTATCGTGTCCATCTATAACTAAATTTTTTTTTTAATTAAGTAAAATTTGTTTTCGGATAACTGTCAATAGGCATGCAATTGTAAGAAATAATAGAGATTTTACATGTTCCCAAATTCCCCCAATGGTAACATCTTGCAAAACTATGGGGCGATATCACAAGTAGGATATTGACATAGACACAGTCAAGATTCACAGCACTTCCATCACCATAAGGATGCCCCAAGTTGCCCTTTTAAATCACACCTACTTTTCTCCCACTCAACCCCTCTTTAGTTCCTGGCAACTACAGATCTGTTCTCCACTTTTATAATTTTATTGTCTCAAGAATATTACAAAAACATAGTATGGTGGTGCATGCCTATAATCCCAGCAACTCAGGAGACTGAGGCTGTAGGATTGCAAGTTCAAAGTCATCCTGGACTTCTGAGTCAGACCCTGTATCAGGAATAAAATAAAATAAAGGTTTAGGATGTACTCAATGGTAGAGTGCTCTGGGTTCAATCCCCTGTACTGAAAAAAATAATATTTTAACTATATGGCATGTGTGATTATTGAAATTGACTTTCTTTATTCAGCATAATTCTCTGGAGATTCATTCGAGCTGTTACATTTGTCAATAGTTCATTCCCTTTTGTTGCAGAGTGATATTCCAATGGTATGACAGTTTCCGCCACCACTTACCCATCAAAGGACACCTAAGTTGTTTTCAATTTCAGGCTTACAAATAAAGCAGCTATGGACATTCGTGTACAGGGTTTTATGGGAACATAAGTTTTCACTTCTGGAGAAATACCCAGGAATTAAATTGGTAGGTCACATGATAGCTGCATGTTCATTTTTTTAAGAAACTGATAAAATGTTTTCCAGAGTGACTGTATCATTTTGCATTCTCACTAGCAATGTGTGTGCCATTCAGTTTTTCTGTATCCTTGCCAGTATTTGGTGTTGTCACTATTTTTATTTTAGCTATTCTGATAGATAAGGAAATATCTCATTGTGTTTTAATTTCTATTTTCCTAATGACTAATAACATTGAATGTCTTGTTATATTTTTTTTGCCCAATTTTTAATTGGGTTGTTGGGATTTTTTTTAATTGTTAGTTCTAAGAGTCATTTGTATATTCTAGGTACCAGTCCTTTTTGAATATGTGTTTTGCAAATATTTTATCCTTGTCTGTAGCTTTTCTCTCCATCTTTTTCTTTTCTTTCTTTTTCTTTTTCTTTTTTTTTTTTTTTTTTTTTGTCAGTGCTGGTGATGGAACCAAGGGCCTCACACATCCTAGGCAAGTGTTCTACCACTGAGTTTCATCCCCAGTCCATCTTCCCATTTTCTTAACAGAGTGGGTCAATAAGTAAACATTTTTTATTTTGTTATGGTACAATTTATCAATTTTCTCTTTATGGATCATGTTTTGGTTTCATCTAAGATTCTTTGCCAAAAGAATTCTTCACCAAAAGTCAAAACTTTTCTCCTATATTTTTCTGAAAGTTCAATAGTAGGATACCATATATTTAAGTCAGCAATCTATATAAAGTTATATTTATGTAAGGTTTGAAGTTTATGTCAAGGTTTTCTTTTCTTTGCCCATGGATGTCCAATTGCTCCAGTGCCATTTGTTGAAATGCCATCCTTCCTCCTCTGAATGATCTTTGCTCCTTAATCCATATCAATGGAACATATTTTTGTGGGTCTATTTGGATTCTCTATTCTGTTCTACTGGGATAAACATCCCTCTGCCAGTATCACCCAAGCTTGATAAAGTAGTTAATAATTAGTCTTTAGATGTATTGATTCCTCTAACTTTATTCTTTTTCAAAATTGTTTTAGCAGTTCTAGCTTTTTCACCTTTTCATATAGATTGTAGAATAACATCATCTGTATCTACAAAAATTCCTGCTGAGATTTTGATGGAAATGCTGCTAAACTTGTATATCAGTTTGAGGAGAACTGACGTCTTCACTGTGTTGACTCTTCCAAAGCGTGAGCATGGTGTATTTCTTCATTTACTTAGAGCTTCTGTGATTTCCTTCATTTGTGTTTTGTTTTGGCATACAAGTTCTATAGGTTGTTTTGCAAGATTTATACTGAAATACTGAATTTCTTTTGAATGATTATAATTGGTTGTGTATTTTTAATTTTAATGTCAATGTGTTTGTCCCAAGTATACAGAAATATAATTGATTTTTATATGTTGATCTTGTATCTTGTGACCTTGCTGAATTCATTTATTAATTCTAGGAGGTTTTGTTGCCGTTGTTGTTGTTGTTGTTGTTGTTGTTTGCTTGCTTTTGTAGATTCTTCAGGAATTTATATGTAAAAAATCATGTTACACGAAAATAGTGACAATTTTATTTTTTCCTTTTTGTTCTGTAAGTCTTTTATTCCCTTTTCTTGCCTTATGGCACTGGCCAGAACGTCCAGTACTATGTCGAGTAGCAGTGGTAAGAGTAGATATTTTTGTCTTATTCCTGATCTTAGGGAAAAGATTCCTTCTTTAGCCTTTAAATATGATGTTAGACATAGATTTTTTTGTAGATACTCCTTATGAAATTGAGGAAGTTCCCTTCTATTCTTAGTTTCCTAAGAGATTTTATTATGAATGGATGTTGAATTCTGCCAAATTTTTTTCTATGACAATTAATATATTCATGTGATTCTTCATTTTTATTCTGTTAATATGGTGAACTATATCAATTGTTGTTCAAGTATGAAAACAGCCTTGCATCCCTGAAACAAACTTCACTTAATATCGTGTATAATTATTTTTATATTTGCCTAGTTCTATTTGCTAAAGTTTCTGTTCAGTACTTTTGCATCTGTGTTTATAGCTGCTTGGTTTTTATACTATGTTAGTTTTATTTTGGCATTAGGGTAATACCAGTTCATAGAATAAATTTGAGAAGTGTTCCCGTCTCTAATATTTTCTAGAAGAGAAAATATTAATTTTTCTTTAAATGCTTGGTAAAGTTTTTTTGGTGAAAATCATTTGGGTCTGGAGATGCATTTTTGGAGAGTTTTAAACTGACATATTCAATTCCTTAATAGTTATAGAGGCCCAGTGGTGTATCTCAGTGGTAGAGTGCTTACCAATAAGCATAGGGCCCTGACTTCAGTCCCCAGCAACACACACACACACACACACACACACACACACACATGCACGTACACACATTATCTGTTTCATATTTAATGAGTAGTAGGAGTCTATAGTTTTCAAGGATTGGTTCATTTCATCTGAATTATCAGATTTTTCTGTGTGGAATTGTTCATAGAATTCTCTTATTTACTTTTGGTATCCATAGGCTCTAAAGTGATATCCTCCATCTTGTACCTGATGATAGGTATAGGTAATTCATTCTCTTCCTCCCCCTACCCCACTGCATCTCTCTCTTTCTCTCTTTATTCTCTCTCTCATCTCTCTCATGATCTTGCTAGAAATCTTATTGGTCTTCTAAAAGAACCAAATTTATTTCTTTTTATTGATTTTCTTTCCTTTTTCTTTTTCCTCTTTTCAATGATTTCCTTCCTCCTGCTTCCTTGGGATTTTCCTGTTCCTCTTTTACTAGCTTCTTGAGGTGAGAACTTACATTATTGATTTGAGATTTTTCCTCTTTTCTAATGTAAGCATTTAGTACTATAAATTTCCCTTGTATTAATGTTTTAGAATCATCTCACAAATATTTGTATGGTATATTTTGATTTTTATTCATTTCAGTGTATTTTTTAAATTACCTTAAATCTCCTTCTTTGACTCACAGATTCTTGAAGTGTGTTGTTCTGTTTCTAAATGTTAGGCATTTTACATGTTATTTTTCAGGGCTTTTTAAATTTCTACTTTGCTTCCACTATGATCAGAGAACAAAACATTTTGTATTATTTAAATTATTTTCAATTTTCTGAGTTTGTTTTATGGCCCTGGATGTAGTATCTCAGCCTATGTTTCATGGATGTTTAAAAAGAACAAGCATTCTGCTATCATTGAGCAAAGTGTTCTATACAATAGATCCTGTCAATTGATAGTGTTGTTGAGTTCTATGTCCTTACTGAATTTCTGTCTAGTTGTTCAATCAATTGTCAACAGATGGGTATTGAAGTCTCCAACTGTAATAGTGGATTTATCTATTCCTTCTTTTAATTCTGTTAGTTTTTTCTTCACACATTTGTGGTATTTTTGTTACATATGCATTTAGGATTGCTATGTCTTCTTTATGGATTTACCTTTTATTTTAAAGAACTGTCTCTTTATGACTGATAAATCTCTTTATTCTGAAGTTTACTTTATGTGCCATTAATATCGTGATTCCTGCTTTCTTCTGATTAATGTTTGATGATATATTTTATTCCTTCTTTTTACTTACAACAAACCTGTATCATCATATGATGGGAGTTCCTTATTAACAGCAAAGAACTGGGTCATGTTTTAATATATTCTGCCAATATTTGTTTTTTAATTGGTATGTTTAAATCATTTACACTTAATGTAATAACTTATATGTGACAGCTAAACTCTAAAATTTAAATTTTTGTTTTTGTTTTCTGTTTTCACTTTCAATTTTTTTCTTTCTTTTTGGTACTGGGGATTGAACTAGCTAAATTCTAAAATTTAAATTTTTGTTTTTGTTTTCTGTTTTCACTTTCAATTTTTTTCTTTCTTTTTGGTACTGGGGATTGAACTAGCTAAATTCTAAAATTTAAATTTTTGTTTTTGTTTTCTGTTTTCACTTTCAATTTTTTTCTTTCTTTTTGGTACTGGGGATTGAACTCAGGGACTGTCAACCACTGAGCCATATCTCTAGCCCTTTTTGTATTTTATTTAGCTACAGGGTCTCCCTGAGTTACTTAGGGCCTCCCTAAGTTGCTGAGGCTGGCTTTGAACTCATGATCCTCCTGTCTCAGCTTCTTGAGCCACTGGAATTACAAGCATGCACCACCACGCCCATCTTTGTTTTCTTTTTCTGCTTTCCTGTGGTTATGTAAACATTTTTTAAAAGTCTACTTTGATTTATTTATAGTGGTTTTTTTAGTGTTATCTGTTCATGTAGCAGCTTTTTCTAGCAGTTTCTATAAGTAATATCATATATGTATCATATTTTAGTCTATTGGTGTTAAAATTTACCAGTCTAGTGAATACAGAAAACCTTACTACCTTTTTATATCCTTTTACTCTCCCCTGTTTTAACTATCTTAATAATTCATCTACATACCTTTAAAAACATATTAGCCTTATTACAACTTTTGCTTCAACGCTAACATGTAATTTCTGAGTTTTACTCTTTCCGCTGTTCTTTCTTCTCTCTTGATATTCCAGTGTTCCTTCTTTTATCATTGCCTTCCTTTGTAGGAAGCTTCCTCTAGCCATTCTTTTAGGGAGAGATCTGCTAGGAATGAAATGTTCTTAGTTGTTGTTTGTAGTGTTATTGTTTGTTTGTTCCTGCTACTGGGGATTGAGTCCAAGGCTCCACACCTGCTAAGGCAAGTGTTCAACTACTGAACCACTGAGCAACACCCTCATTCCTAAATGGGTTTTCTTTTCCCCCCACTTGAGAATGTTTTGAATTTCTTCTTTTCTTTTCTTTCTCTTTTTTTTTTGGTACCAGGGATTGAACCCAGGGGTGCTTAACCCCTGAGCCACATCCCCAGCCATTTTTATATTTTATTTAGAGATGGTCTTGCTGAGTTGCTCAGGACCTCCCTAAGTTGCTGAGGCTGGCTCTGACTCTCCATCCTCCCGCTCAGCCTCCTTAGCCGTGGGATTACAGGCATGCTTGACTGCACCTGCCCTTCTTCCTTCATTTCTGAAAGATCTTTTAACCTGGATTTAAAAATTCTCTGTTGACAGTTATTCATTTCAGAACTTGAAAAATGTGTGCCATGTCCTTCTAGCCTCTAATAAATTTGCTGTCATTCCAATTGCTTTTCTCCTATAAAGTATCATTTCTCTCTCACTTCTTTCAAGATTTCTTTGCCTTTGGTTTTCAGAAGTTCAACTATGATATGTATTATGATACTTCCAATTTGTCCTTTTTCAGGTTATTTCAGTTTCTTGAACCTTTAGGTTTATGTCTTTAACAATTTGGGAGGTTTTTTGCCAATGTTTCTCTGTGTACTTTCTACTCTGCCTTCCTCCTCTCTTTCTGGAATTTGATGACATGAATGCTAGATCTTGTGTGTCAGAGTTTCCTAGGCCCTTTCTTTCTTTTTCCTAATCTGTTTCCTCTGATTGGTTCAAGATTGGTAATTTCCATTGTTCCATCTTCAACTGCACTACTTTCTTCTCCACCCCTGAATTCTGACCATGCCTTCTCTGATAGTCCAGGAGGTTTGAGATGGCCTCATTATGGACCAGGGAGAGGTAGAAGTCTAGGCTCCCCACTGGTTTTTTCTGGCAGTGAAGGGTGGAGGATGTGTGTGTGTGTGAGTGTGTGGTGTGTAAGAATGACAGTTTTTCCTGTGATATTTGTCTAAAGAGAATAGCTATACTTTCTTTTCTTTTCTTTTCTTTTTTTTTCTTTTTTTTTTTTTTTTTTTGGTTCTTTGGACAGAGAGAGCAGAATTTTGTTGAGTTTTTATTTTCATTTTGTTTTCTATACCTACTTGAGATTTTATGTGCTGGCCGTTCCTATTCCAAGTGTGGGATATTTTAGGGGAAAAAAATACCCAGTGTATTTTGAGGTGCTCAGGCTGCCATCACAAAATAGCACAGACTTGTTGTGCTTAAACAACAGAAATGCATTCATACCGTTCTGGAGTTTGGAAGTTCAAGATCAAGGTGCTTGCAGGGTTGGTATCTCCTGAGGCCTGTGTCCATGGCTAGCTGTCTTTTCACTCTGTCCTCACATGGTCCTTTCTCTGTGTACACATCTTTGGTGTCTCTCCTTCTTCTTAAAGACACCAGTCCCTATTGGATTAAAGCCCCACCCTTATGATCTCATTGAACTTGAATTAACCATTCTAAAGGTCCTACCTCAAAATAGGCTCACATTGGCAGCCAGGACTTCAATATATGAATTTTTCAGAAGACACAATTCAGTCCATTACACCCAAGGACCTGTCTCCATACTATTTTTTAGGTCCTGAGGTCCCTGGCTGATCTATTTTCCTTCCTCTGTCTTCCAGAAACTTTTGTTTGTTTGTTTGTTTGCTTTAAATGTACATCACAGGGTTTACAGTGGGAGGAATGAGAGAAAGCCTACTCTATCTTCCTGGAAGCCAAAGACCCTCCTTCTTGAACTTCCTAAAGGAGGCTTTTATATCTTAAGTCAAAGCAGTTCTAATTGCAAGAACCATTTGCACTGGGCGAGAAATAATTTTGTTGGATTCTCAGTCTCTGGGGATTGGAAACATAAAAATCACCCTCGAGGCCATGGAGCAGGGAAGAATATGGGGTGTGTGATGGTAGGTTTACCTCCCAAAAGGAGATACAATTCCTTCACCAGGGGAGGAAAGCTGTTCAGATGGGATTGGCAAGGGATTAGAAGCTTTATGCTTTGAAAAAGATTCAGTACCTCCATCTCCCTGACTGTGTGATGGGGGACAGGGAGCATAGTAGAAATCTGGTAACAGATTTCTACCCATTTCTCTGGTAACAGATCAAGGAAGACAAGTGTCCTAGCAAGGACTGTGTATGTCCTTGTGTGCTCATGCTCAGGTGTGCATGTTAAAGAGCAGCAATGCAGTCTTACAGCCTTCCCAAAGACAGAGGTACTAGATATATCTTTTATCTTTGCTCACCTGAGTCAGTCTTTAAGGCTTTCCACCCCTAACAGAAGCCGCGGAGCTTCCCCAAGGCCTCCTAGCCTCTGGAATTTCCGCACCATTGAAGCTGTCAACGCCCTGAGTGTGGGGTGTAGGGCAGCTCCTCTTATTACTCAACTCACACATCTCACTATTAAAGCAGGGCCTCCTTGAAGAAGATTGAGTTTACCACATTAAGTGAGCCCCGATGTGCTCCATGAGAATGCCACAAGACAAACGGCTCCTGCCGTGTGCCTCCAGCCCACTGCCCTGTGTTTCCATTACATTTGGACCAGAGTCATGGTGGATGAGTTTGGGTGTAGTTCATTTTCTGACGTACACGATAAACGTGTCAGCATTTTGACCGATCAGCCTTGTATGCAGGGAGTTCATTTGCAAAGGCCACCTGGCTTCCCAGCTTCTGCTGTCCTGCTCTCATTTCACCCTGTCTAATGAGCCAGGACTTGGCTTCTGTTGGGTGGCACTGAGCTGCTGGGCCCTGATGGCAAGGCTTCAGCCACTCCCTCCGGCAGCCTTCTCTCCTGCCTGGAGGAGCCTGGGGTACTGATGCCCAGAGGACAGTCCTTTCTCTGCCGCCAGCCTTGTGATACCCAGAAAATCTCACTCTCCTTTCCAGGGTTCTATCAGTCTTCCCTCCCGCCTCCTAGCAGGTCAGGGTTTCTGTAGGCTTCCTAGGGAGCTGCAGCTTGTCCATCCCACACTGATCTTAGTGCCTGTTTCTAAGAAACCTGGGTGAGAACAGACACCAAGCAACCCTTACAGCTCAGCAAGGCATAGCCAACAGGGTCAATGGGTGCAGCTTTTGAGTTGCTGCTGTGGGTCCCTGCCTCCCCCTCCAGGTCCACACCCTCCCCATGCTGCCAGGCATTCTTTACTTTACTCTGACCACTTCAACCTTGGTCCAAGCTTCTTCAGTGGCTCCCTGTTGTTGCTAAGCCTGACATTCACAACCCTTGAGGCTCTGCTCCTAACACAGGCATTGGAGTTCAAATGCCTGGAATCAAACCTACTCCCCACTCTTACTGGATGATTGTTATCATCCCCCATTACAAGTGAGGCCTTGGAAATTGCCTAAGATAGAGATATTTGGTTTCTCTGCTTCTCGCCTACAGATGAGTCATGACAATGATGTCTACTGCATATATGTCAACATGTATGCTTAGGTTGATGCTGGCACATCCTAGGTGCTCAGCAGAGGTTGGATAATAGCCTCACATCATTATGTTTTTCTTGCCACCTCTAAATCTTCCAGCCTCCATCCACAAGTTGGAGGCCAATCTGCCCCCCACAAGCTCCACCTATAAGCCTGGGGTCTGCTTCCATTCTCCCAAGACTTTCCCATACTGTTATCTCCCTCTTGACACATCAGTCTCTTCCTCTCTGTGCATCTGAATCTGACTCAGGTCTGTTCAATACCTTTCCATGCCCTGAAGGTACTGGTTAGCCTGCAAGCCCAAGGGGATGCCTGGCACAGAGCTCGGTGCAGGACTGAGCACAATAGCCATCTGCAGAGATGCCTACTGGAGGGGAGGCGGGTAAGGTGCAGAGAACCTTGCAGAGGAGAGGGGAATCCCTATCCTGTTTTCAGCCTCACCCACACCTGTACTCCCCCATGATTATATCCCCTAATGTAGTGTTTTCCTGCTCTCAGAGGAACCTCAGGCCTTTCTTGTTAGCCAGCAGAGCTCCTCCAGGCTCCTCTCTGAGCAGGGTTCACAGATCCCAGCCCCATCCTGTCCAGACCAACAGAAGCACACTGAAGTCCATTACTATCCATGGATACTATCCTGTGCCCACCTTGCGTGGAGGCCCAGGCCTCGCCCTTGGCAAGCAGATAGACATGGGGAGGGCATCAGATCAGGGTTCAAAGGGCTGCATGTGCTGGACCGCAGTGACTGCCTGAAGTGTGGGGCTGAGGTAGAGGCAGATCACACACCGTGCAGTGTGCTGTGGGAGTCTAACCTGGCTGGTAGAGTGAAGCCTTCATGTCTACACTGAACAGGCTGCAGAGCCAGTGTGTTCTGGGTGTTAGGAGTCCTTGAGGACAGGGCCAGCACTGCTAGGGAATCAGGGACCTTAAAAGGATTTACCCAGCAGGGTTTGATAGACAGAATAGGAGAAGGGCCATGGTGAAGAAATGGAATGCACACAGGTGACCAGGAAGTGCAGGTGGTTGGCTGTGAGGCCCATGCAGGGGTATATAGGGGTATAGACAGGAAGCAGGAATGGATGAATGGATGTCCCAGAGTGGAAGACTTGCTGTGGGCTACATCTCCTTCCCCAAAGATTTGCAAATAGAGTAAAGGAATGAATGGGGACTGGATACACCTTTCATTCAAGGACGTCTGTGGAAACTTCTCATGAACCTGGAGAAATCACTTGGGCAAAGCAGGGGCCAGTACAGGTGGCCATGTATCCAGTATTGAGGAGACCCATCACAAGGAATTAGGATCCAGCAACCACACTGGGAGGAGGAGCACACCCCATGCCTAAAGAAGGCAAAATGGAGGTGAAAGCTCCAGTCGCATGTGGGTTCCAAGCAGCAGAAGGGAGGAGAGTAGGGAGAAGGGCAAAGAGCACCTTCTAGTTACCTTTAAGGAGACTTCCTGAAAGCTATAATATAGTGTTTCTAGATCTTGTTGGCAGAATTTAGACATTTGGTTGCCCCTAGTTGTAAAGGAGACTGGGGAATGTAGCTTTAACTGGCAGTTTCCATGCCAAGCTAAGCCCCAGGGGTCCTTTGAATAAAGGGAGAAAGGAGACCCTGGCATGCAGCTAGCAATCTCTGCCACATAATGGCAATTTGCTTCCAAATACCATGTACTCCCGTCTTCTTGTGCATAGAGCACTCAGTCCTTCCCTGGGGTTGTGGGAAGTAGGAATCCCTGCACCTGATCCTATCAACTCTATCCAGCCCCAACCTCAGAATCTTGGAGATATGCAGCCTTCCCCTTTGGGTCTTAATGTGGCTCCTTAGAAATTTTAACTAAAATATTATACTTTGGTTTTAATGGACTTTAAAAATTTTGGTGGACTTTAAACCAAAAGATAGGTTATCTGTCCCCACACTCACTCAGTTTGGGATGGTGAGGAAAGCACACCATCAACACAATAGAGACTCCGGTTTGGAAGAAGGGGAGACACTTCCAACAGCAGCAGCTGCTGGTGCCCATGATCAGGCCCCACCAGGATGTTTTTAAAACCTCCTATGTTTGGTGGAAGAATCACAGGACAGCTCCTCCAGTTGGCCTGGGTCCGCTTCCAGGAAGAACCTTATGCTCAGACCCCTCTGTGGAGAAATCAAGCCCCCTGTGCCTAACTCCCTCTCCTGAAGAACCAGCCTTGTCTAAGTTCCTGCTACTGTGGTGGGGGGGGCGGCATTTGGGGGCCTGCATGGCTTTCAAAGTACCCTTCCTATAGGATAATGTCCAGGAGCCTGAGAATTTTTAAAAGCAAGCTGTATTAGGCCAGGCTTGAGCCTCCCAAGTGGCATGTGTCCTGCACACCTAGTGGCTTTTAGTTTATTTGTCTTGATGAGTTAGTTCCACATGCCTGAAATGGCCCCAGATGATCATCCAGATGCAGGTTCAGGGGTAGCCTGGCCCTTCTGTTTACCATTCTGACTCCAAACCAAGAACTGGAGAGAGGGGGCAAGCAGATCTTGCTAAGTTGTTGATGATGCTTCCTTCAGATTTTTGCATGAAATTGCTTAATTTTAAAACTTCAACCACTAATTTAAATATTTGAAAATCATAATTTTAGACAAATAAACACCTATGCACAGGTATGACTCAAGGGTGCCCAGGTGGAGGATGAAGAATTGGAGCCCCTCTCCAACACAGGCTGAACCAAGTATATCCCTTTCCACCCTGATAGGCAGGACCAATAGTGCACACCCTGGGGCAGAACTGACCACAACTGAAGGCCAGGACTCTCACAGGGACCACTTGGGTAGGAAAAAGGTTCAGGACAGTTTAACTGATCTCACTGCCCTCCTGAGGTTGTCCAGCTGCCCTGCAGTATGTGGGGCTCTGAGAGGGGACCCCAGGCCTGGGGCAGGACAGGTGCTGAGGCCATGCTTGCCTGTCCTGCAGACTCTACCAACCGGGACTCACTGGACATGATCGAGCGCTGCATCTGCCTGGTGTGCCTGGATGCCCCAAGTGGTGGGGAGCTCAGTGACACCAACAGGGCACTCCAGCTCCTTCATGGCGGAGGCTGCAGCAAGAATGGGGCCAACCGCTGGTATGACAAGTCCCTGCAGGTAAGTGCCCCCTTCCACATAGCCATGTCCGGTGCTGTCAGTCAGCATTTGCATCCACTGGCCTCTGGACCCAGGGTGCTGGATTTGGTGGGGCTGGGGCAGCTGAAGGATCTGAGATGTGCTCTTGATGTCACCTCTGGATTTGCCAGAGCTCTTCAGGAGTAAGTGACTGAACCCAGCTGAAAATCCCAGCCCTCCTGAAACTTGTGCCAGGAAGATCTGGGTCACACCTGGGTCTCATTCCCTGCCCCCATCACACACTGTAAGGTGGGGACACAGCAATGATGGGAGAGTGTCACTGTTCTACCAAACAAATTCTCGACACATTCAGCAAGAATCCTGTCAGCTTTTCCCAATGTCTACCACCTGATTTCAACATACCTTCCTTAATCCTTGAGAGATAGGGCAACCTAGCATCCCTGTAGAAGAAAAGTCCTAAATGAAGTCAATAATTCATGTTTTTTCATTCCCATGACATCTTCCTAGAACACATTTACTTCTACCCATGCCCATGCAGACAGGGACGAAGCAGAGCTCGGGCCATTCATTCCTGTTCGTCCATACTTTCTTCCCTCAACATACCAATCCCAAATCTACTCTTGTTTAACATTAAAGCCACCACACTCTCGGCAACAATGACCATTTAAAAGAGCAGGCAAACCATGGCTCCCCTTCTGCTTGGCATGGCTCCAGTTGGTGAGCGTTCTTGGCAACACCTCATTTTCCTCTCTGTCCCTGTGTTATCCTTTTTTTGGTTTGCCTTGTCAATTCCAGTGTTTCTGATGAGTTCTCCTGCCACTGTGCTGGCTGTTTTAGCTGTCACAGTGTTGCTAACTGCTTGTAATCTTTCTTGGAGCAGCTGTGGGAATGAAATGATATAATGGATGCACAGGATACAGAACATAGTAAGCCTTGGGAGCAGTTTTTTGTTTTTGTTTTGTTTTGTTTTCAGTTCTGGGGATTGAACCCAGAGGCATTTTACCACTGAACTACATCCCTTTTTTATTTTGAGATAGACTTTCGCTAAGTTGCCAAGATTAGTATCGAACTTACAATCCTCTTGCCTCAACCTCCTGAGTAGATGGGATTGCAGGCATGCTCCACCTTACCTGGCAATAAGCTGGCGTTTAAAACAGCATTTAAAAGATACTGTTTTCCTCCCTTCCTTTGAGTGGCAGGGACAGAAAGGCACTAATGTGAGAGTGGACACAGCCTCCCTGCTCCTTGCTCCTGTGGGTAAGTCTGTACTGGCCTCCAGGTGGCTTTCGTAGGCAGGACAGATTATCAGATGAACAAGGAAGTCCAGAGAGGTTCCATCAACCTGCATTTGACAAGATGAAGGATGGGTCTTAACACAGAAAAGCAGAGGGTTGGGTGGGTGGAGAAAGAGAAGAGTCAGCAAGGGATGCCTTTGGAGACAAGTTCTGTGGGAAGTTGGTTAGTTAGTTAATTCACTTTTTCATTTATAGAATGGCAGTAAATATTTCAGCATGTTGCACACAATAGGAAAGATTGGGAGGGAGGGAAAGAGGCCTCAAGTGTGTGTGATATGTTCTGGTCCCCTGAGAGAGATTTCAGTGAAGACTTAAAGAACTCGTTCCCTTCCTTCCTTCTTCCTTCCTTCCTTCCTTCCTTCCTTCCTTCCTTCCTTCCTTCCTTCCTTCCTTCCTTCCTTCCTTCCTTCCTTTCTCTCTCTCTCTCTCTCCTCTCCTCTCTCTCCTCTCCTCTCTCTCCTCTCCGTCTCTCTCTCTCTCTCCCCTGCCCTCTTTCTTTCTTTACAGAGATTGGAAACAGGTGCTTAACCACTGGGCAATACCCCCAGCCCTTTTTTTGTATTTAGTTTTGAGAAAGGATCTTGCTAATTTGCTGATGTTAGCTTTAAATTTGCAATCCTCCTGCCTCAGCCTCCTGAGCTGCTGGGATTACAGGTGTGCATCACTGCGCCTGGGGAGCATTTGTTTACTTATTTGTCTATTTACAGATCAAGAACTTGTATCTCCTGAGTGTGATGGGCTACAAACCAGTCCCATTTTATTTAAGTTAAACTTTAAGAACTAAATTTTATCTTTCTCATCATCTCCTTCTATACCTTTGTGCACTATGTTCCTTTCATAAGTAAGATAAATATAGTCTGAAAAGTCTTCAAAAAAAGTCAAGTAATCTTTATGGTGTCTATGAATCCCTCATACACCTTCTCTCTAATCCTCATCTCAATCCTGGGAGTTGGGCTGAGCTGGGCCTGTATTTAATGAAGCAACCTGAAGTCCAAAGACCCAAAGCACCTTGCTGAAGCTCTCCCCACTCCACAGGGCAGCAGCAGAACTGAGATCTGGGTTCCTGGAAGTGAAGAGCAGAGCCTCCCCAGTATACCTTGCCTTCACTACTGTCAAGTGGTATTTTATTTCTCCCTAGGAATTTGCTTACTATCCAAATCAGATCGTTATCTTTCATTCACTTGTTCATTGCAATAATCCAGCATCTACTCTAGGGTGAACACTGGCTAGAACCTGGGAATAAAATCAATGGTGACCAAAACTAACAGGGTTCATCAGGCAAATGATCACAGAAAGGGATGGTGTCTATGTGTGTAATGAAGGGGAAGTGAGACTGAGAAGCCCAGTGATGCCTGAACCTGATGATGGTGCACACAGACTTCATGTGAGCTCACTAGGAATCCCTGGACTGCCTCGGTCAGGGAACTCGGGGCTCCTCTTTGCACCTAACTTTTGTGGTAAGGAGGTCACCCAGGGTAGAGTGTCTTGAGAATCATGTTCTCAGGCCACTGCAACCCTATGAAGCATTCTCTTTAGGAAATAAAGTGCCTTGGTGTCCTTGGAGGAGAAGTACCCCAAGACGCCCGGGGAACCTGACCTGGAGCTAAAGGGCTGGTGTGAAATGCTGACTCCCAGGGCTTCACCTCTCTCTTCTTCCCTGTTGCAGTTTGTCGTGGGCCGAGATGGCACCTGCGGCGTGGTGTGTGAACACTCACCGTTTGATGGCATCGTCCTGGTGCAGTGCACGGAGCATCTGCTCAAGCACATGTGAGTCCTGGGGGCAGAACACAGGAAGATCACCCAGAGCTGCCACGCCAGGCCAGGAAACATTAGGATGGCCACCAGAGAGGGGCTCTGTGTCCACCAGGAAAGTGGCTTAGTAAAAGACGATTTGGGGGGAAAGCAGCTTAAATGTGGCATTACACACTTCCTGGATCCCAGATGGAAGTTGCAGACTGGACAAGAGATGTAGGACAGTCAGGGAGAGGCATGGCAAAGAATTCTCAGGAACATCTGCTTTGGTCCAGAAAGTCCAGACCAATACCTGCTGTTTGTCCTAAGTCAGGACTGGGTCAACTAATGACCCAGCACAGAGGGAGGTCTCTGATTGGCAACTTCTCCCTCCCCAGTCTGGGTCCTTCCCAACCTCTGAACTGATCCTGCTTCTCTATCCTTTAAACACATTGCATTTTTTACTCTTTTCATTTTTGATCATTCTCTTCTAGCACCTTCTCCCTCCACTTAAATTCTCAATCTCTTCCACAGAACTCTTTGGGATCACTAAAACACAAGCCAACTCTTGCAAATAGAACAACAGTTTGCTCCTACATTTCTCTCCATTATGTAAATGTTATTGGTATAACAAGGTCCAACAGGAAACAAATAAAAATAATGTATTTTGGAGTAAGGTAAAACTGAATAGAATCATGCTCTCCCTCTTACTAATTTTGGTGGCCTCTCTGGGCCTCAATTTATTCATCTATGCAGTGGTTTTGTTACAGGGTAAGGACCTGCCACAGAACCAAGGAGCCAAGGCAGCTATAACAGCTCCCTCTTACGGGTTCTTGAAATCACCCCAGAAAGATTTCAGACATGCCACTTAGAATAGCAGGCAGGCATAAGTTTATTAGAAAGAATAGGAAAAGGGGACACTCTCAAGGTAGAGAGTGGGTCCTCTCTAAGATGAGAAGGAAGACATGCCCCCTCCTGCCCTCCAGTTTTACTAGGGGGGGGTCCCAGCGATGTTTCTAGAATGTCCCCCCAGGTTCACCTCTTGACTTTTGACTGACAACAAGACTGCATCAAACTCCTAAGTCCCCACTGCACATGGTAACAGTCCAGGGCAACTCTAGGTCACTTTGGACCATGCTGACAGGTTCTAATTGGAACTTGTTCTTATGGATTTTATGGTTGGGAGAATTATCCTTATCTCCCTGAGTTCCCTATTTAAGGGTCACAGAATCCCCCTGTTTAAAATAACCTGTGTTCTTCTCATTGGCATTTTGGGCCTGCATTTCTCTTGCAGATAACAGGTTGTTTACTGGGGAATGTAACATGTTCTACTGACTTGAGCTGATAGGGCTGCAGTTAAATTGCTTTTTAACAGAAAGCATGTGGGGGTCAGCACAGTAGGCCCAGTTTATAAGAATATCTCCTTAACTTCAAGCTCCCACCACTCACATCTATCTGTTACCTATCAGTTTGGAGCAGCTAATACCCCCTGAAACTCCAAGACTGCACCAACCAACAGTTAAGATGATTGCAGTGGGCAGCCTTCCAAGTAGCAGGGCCTCAGGAGGTTGCCTCTTTGTGCCCGCAGGATGAAGAACAACAAGAAACTGGTTCGAGCAGACTCTGTAAGTGAGCTCCCAGCTCCCAGGAGGCTAAGGTGGAAATGTTCTCCAGAAATTCAAGGCCACCTAGCCTCCTCAGCTGAAAAACTTCAACGGTAAGAAGAAGCCAAAGTCTCCTCCAGGGTCATCCACCTGTGGCCTCCCAGAGATGCCCCTCCTAGATGCCCCCCACCCCCTGCAGCTGCTGAGGCACCCTAGAAGTTTCCAAAGACCCCAGCAACCCTGCCTTCCCTCCAGGGTCCACCCCACCCCGACCCCTCATGGAAATGTAGTCAAACTAAAAGGGAGTTATAACTCTCGGGAAATAACCTTGCTGAAGTATCTGTCATTTCCATAAAATGCAAACGTGGAGCTATTTTTTTCTGCAGGTTTCACCTGACTGAGCAGAGTCAAGGCCAGGAAATCATCCCCTGCTTTGGGAGAGTAATAAACAACTGGTTTGAATAGGTCATTTGAATCCAAGCTATTCAATTTGCTTGAGTTTACACTGCAACTTGACAAGGGGGCCTTTCTCCCCATGGGGAGTGGGTGGTTCAGGCCCTAACGGGACCCAAACAGGAGGGAGCCAGGCAGGAGGGCCAGGGATAGCCATGAACCCTTCTGGGTGGGCCATGGCCAAGGACAATGGCAATGTGTGGTGGGAGCTGGGGACTGGCAACCAGATCTGAACAACTGTGATTGCTCATTTCTTCATTCAGTAAGTGAGTATGAAGGTAGGAATTCATTCATCAACTCACTCATTCATTCATCAAACATGTGCAGAGCTCTAGTTTGTGCCAGACCTGTCTGTGGCAATGCTCTGGGAACACAAAAATTAATGTGCCACGAAGCCCATCCTCCACACTTTAGTGGAGGAAGCAGATCCCTGGACCAAACGTGTGAAGTAGTAAGATAAGTGCCCAAATGAAAGAGAGGCATGTAGATCTGAACCCACAGAGACACAGAAATGGAACTGTACCTGGACAGTGAGTAAGAGCTTTTCAGAGGTGGCCCTCAAAGAATGAATAGGGGTTCCAGGTGCAGGTAGATGGGGAAGAGGAAGAAAGGAAGATTGTTCAAGCTTGTATCAGTTCATAAGTAACCAGGCTGGTCTGGAGTCCAGAGAGTGGAAAATAGCCATAGTTAGGGCACAAAAGGGAAGGTGAGGCCATACTGGGAAGAGGTTCTCTATTCTCATATTATGGGCTGGAGCTTGCTCTGCTGGAAATGAGGAGCCCCTGGAGGATCTTGTGCAGGAATCTTGCAGGAGCCAGCAAAGACACTGTGGGAATAGCACAGGTGAGAAGGACAGGGTATGGCTGGGCTGGGAGGCCCAAAGATGGAGATGACTATTCCACTGAGAGCTGCTGTGGAGGCTGCCTGGCTTTAGCAGGGCAGTGCAGAGGCCTAGGTTTTCTATAGAACGATCCTGACATCTAAATTTCACAGGTTGGCTCAGGGGATAAGTGAGCCGCCAGGGGAATAAGTTGGTGGACTTGTGAGTCTGGGGGGGAAGAAAGAGCCTGGTCACTTTCAGGTCCTTGAGCAGGCCCCATATGCTCGAAAGGTCCCCAACTCCTCTTTCTGGAGGCCAAGGTGAAGTCTGTGGGTGGGGAAGAAGGAGGATCCCTGAGCAGCCCCTGGAAGGGAGATGAGGTCTGAATGGGGATGAGGTCCTCCTGGGGAGGAGGTTTCCAAGTGGCTATGGTGACAGAGCTCAGTCTGTCCAAAGAGTGTGTCAAACCACTAGGCTGAGGGGCAAATACCTGAGAAAACTGGGACCCCTCTGAGTCTCTGTAAGTCCTCAGCACCTGACAGGGCCCCTTCAGAGCTGAGCTCATGTAAAGCAGGGATAATTCAAGAAGAAGCAGGCAGGGCACACTAAGTCCAAGGGAAGGTGTGAGCAGCGGTTGGGGTGCACCCCCAGGGCTTTGTGCTCAGGAAAGAAAAGGGACAGAAGGTAAGGACCTTGCTGAACATTACTCCTGCCTGAACTCAGACTCATAAAGGAGAATATTAGTCTATTTAGGGGTGGCTTGGGTTCATGTAGACTCAGGAAAGTTTCCTCTTACTCTGACAATGACAAAGACCCAGGCTTGTCATGGGATACCCTGTGGCAGTTTCTGGATAAAATAGGTTTTCAGCCACTGGTAAAGCACCAGATGAGTAACCCTTGCTAGGGTGACTGTGACAAGCAGCCAGGCAGGCCCCAGGCCCTTCTTCCCCAGAGGATAGGGAGGATGAGTCTTGGTGAGGTCACACTGCTGGCAGCCAGCTGAGAAACGAGCTCTGCTACAACAGCCAGAGATGAGTCCACAGTGATGTCAGTCACACCTTCTTTCAGGGGTCAAATGAATGGCCTACTTTGTGGGCAGCAGGCTGCTAGGATATGGTTTGTGGGCAGTACTGGTCCTGCCCATGCAAATATCTCTCATTCCCCATGCTTCTCCCTGTCTCATACTGCAGCTTGAACCACCTCCCTGCCAGAGCAGAGTCAACCCCTGTCCAGCTGAGCTCATCTGCCCAGGGCAAGCCCTGGTCCTGCACACCTTCTGCCACTTGTATAGGTCAAGGCATGTCTCTGACACCCCAGCATATTGCTGGAGGACAGGGACCAAGTCCTCACCTTCTGGAGTACTAGAATGTGAACCAGGGTCAAGAAACTCTGGTGGACTCTGTGGTGTATGTATTTTATTTTACATGAAATAAAAGTATCTTTTCTTCTTTTTTTCTACAGAATAGTAAAGAATCTTGACTTTATTGTCTATAAGTTTGACAACTATGGGAAAACATTCATTAAGAAGCAGAAATGCAGTCCTGATGCCTTCATCCAGGTGGCCCTACAGCTGGCCTTCTACAGGTGAGCAAAGATGAGATGGACTTGTGTCCAAGTGGGTTGATGGACAAGGTGCTTCTAGAGTCTAGAAGGAGAGCTGGCTTTCTGGGGGGATGACCAAAGCAAGCTGCGTGGAGGAAGTGCCACATGAACTGGGTTTTTCATAAAAATCCAATCTCAGGAAAGAAAAAGAAGGGTGTCACAGTCAGGGAACTGCCTGAGCCATGGCACAGAGCTCAAAGGGCCTGGCTTGCAGAGCTAAGGAGAGCCAGTCAGGCAAGGAGGACCACAAAGTTATGGATACTACTCCTCATCTCAATTTCATCCAGCCCACCTGAATCCTGTAGGGGCAACCTGCTCCTCCCCAATTCCCCCACCTTGATAAAGAAATGAGAACAACAGTCCCCTAGTTGGTCCAAAGATTTTGGACTAATTCTTGATTCACCCCTTTCTCTCATCCTCCACCCTGCACCCCACCACATCTCCATGGCAGCTCTCCTCCAAATGTCTCTGGAACCCATCCTCTGACCTCCACTGCCACTGCCCTTCAGACCCCCCCAAGCTGCCTTCATCTCTTGCTTTACACACTCTAGCACACTCCCTAGGGTTATCTGTTCCCCCTCTTGTCCCCTGTAACCCTGACTTCATGAAATATGAACTTTGAAATATGCAAACCAGACAATATCACTAACCCCCTTGAAACTTCCTGGTTGTTTCTCACCATGCTTGAGACCTTCTTGCAAGCTCTCTCCTACCTCTAGAACTTTGTCCTGCCTATGCCTCTGCCCTCCCACCCCCGTCACCTCCAGCCCAGGTGTCAGCCCTCAGAGATCTGTCTGGACTCCCTTACCTGAAGCAACCACCTTGGGCTCCCTTGCTACCCAGTTCTGTCATACCTCATTATCCCCTCAAAAGTCCACCCAGTGCAGGAGGGCTAAGACACAGGGGTATGACTTGCTGTGTGTTTCTAGGCTGTCACTACCCATCTCTGAGCTCTGTATCTTTTTTTCCTCCCTCACCCTCAACACCAAGGATTTTACTGACCGTTGGGAAAGGGGGTGTGCCAGCCAAGCATGCAAACCTGAGGGTTCTCACCTGGTTCTCACACATAAGGAAAGAGGTGTCCCTTGACTGTACTGTTACTCTGGTCACTATCATGAGCTCCACTGGGATAACCAGGTTTCCAAAATAATCCATAGGGATGCCAGACACGTTCCTACACAGGTCAAGTGAACCACCTTTTTCAGGTCTGCTTTGTGAAGAAAGGAGAGCACAGCCATGGTGCCACAGATCTAGCTGCCCTGAAGGTGTGACCTGGGCTGCAGCTTACACTCACCATCATTAAGACCCCTCCCTGGCTTGATGCAGAGGCCATGACTGAATTGCTTTAAATAAAACAGGATTCCCTTAAGGGTGTAAATGATTAATTGCACAATTATTCCATCCCATGCTATTAATCACTCATCAGGCCTCACCAAGAATTCCAGGTTTTCCAGCAGACTGGGAATTCTTTAAAAAGCAACCAGTCATCTCTTATTTTACATCAACACAGTGTTTCCCATGGATAAAAATGTACACAGCTCTTCCTATTAGAGACCCCCTAGCATTCATCTTCAGGAATTCTCCTCTAGAATTCTATTAACATTAAAATGAAATACTATGCCAAGTCAAGTCAGGACTGTAAAAATAAAGCCTGCCAAGGCTATTTTTCTTTCAGTGTTTATGATTCCTTGAGAATAAATTACCATTTGCCATTCATCCTTTATCTTATGCAGGCTCCACCAGAGACTGGTACCCACCTATGAGAGTGCATCCATTCGCCGATTCCGGGAGGGGCGCGTAGACAACATCAGATCAGCCACTCCACAGGCATTGACTTTTGTGAGAGCCATGACTGACCACAAGGCTGCCATTCCAGTAAGTCCCACACCATCCCAAAGAAATACCAGGAGATGGAGAGGCCACTGTGGGCTGCCTGTCTACTGGGCTCCTTGACACCAGCTCCTTAAAGCCCTGTGTGCTGACTCTCTGCTCTGTTGACAGGCTTCCGAGAAACTACTGCTTTTGAAGGATGCCATCCGAGCCCAGACCGAGTACACAGTCATGGTGAGTGATATTGTGCCTCCTCGTGTCCACAGGCTGTGCCCAGAGACAGAGCTGTGCCAGGATTGGGGCCATGACACAAGACCCTGTGAGAGCAGTGTCACCAACTGCCAGTGGTTTGGCCAACTCCCTCTTAGAGTCTTCTTTTCTCAGTTTTAGAACATAGGTAGCATACTGTTCCTTATTTTCCACAGATTTTACAAGAGTAGTGAGTGGTATTAGGAATCCCTTGAAACAATCATAATGTTAATAATAACATATACATAGAACTTTACGGTTTATACAAGAGAGGTCAAATGTGAGGGAATGGGGTTCTGGACTGGTAAATGGTGGCAGTCTGTACACCTTTCACAATTACACATGTACTTGCAGTGGGGAGGCAGTATTTATTCCCACCTAGGTTTGATTTCTGCTTCTAATATTCCAGGTGTTTATTTATGCTACCTGTACTAAAAATTAATAGTGACATCAAAAATATAAGGAGACCATTTCCCTGGTTTAGGGAAATAATTTCTTTTCTGGCACTATAAAGCCATCATTTGCATGCAAACAATAGAGAATAAGCATCTGCTTGGGCTGATAATCAATATATTGATTGCAAATCATTCCAGTGCAGTCTTTGAAGGGTCATTTGAGAAGTTTTGACCACATTTCACTCTGTATACTTTAAAACAACTATAATGAATTTCTGGGTTTTAGAACTAGCCAATGTAGACTTTCTTCTTCTAACTCAGTTGCTATGTCCCTATTTATCTGAAGAGTTATATGTTTGTTCTGTGTGGGAAAAATTAAGCACTTATGTTAGTCAGCTTTCCATTATTATAACAAAATGCCTGAGATAATAAACTTAGAAAGAGAAAAGATTTGTTTTGGCTCAGTTTCAGAAGTTTCAGTCCACGGTCAGTTGGCCCCCTAACTTTTGGGCCTTTGGTGACAGCACATCATAATGGGAAGCCCATAGTGGAGCAAAGCCATTCACCTATGGTGGGGATGCAAAAGAGAGAGAGGAGGAGGAGGAGTTGGGGTCCCACTATCACTGGTAAGATCACACACCCCCAGTGACCAGAAGCCCTCCCATGAAGTCCACCTCTTAAAGTTCCCACCTTCCAATAGTGCCAAGCAGGGGACTAAGCCTTTAACACATGAACCTTTGGGAGACATTTCAGATCCAAACTTGGCAAGTTTGTATTCTGTACTCAGTGGATACTTTGTTGTTGTAGTAGTATCTTCCTGCTGAATACCAGGTAACATGTAAGGTGCTAGGAGACAAAAAGTAAAGCCTATAAACACTCCCCATAAGGAGGTTAACTTGTAGCTGGGGGAGAGGCCTTCCAAAGTCAAGTCCAACTCCATGTGAAAAGAGCCTTCAGGAAGCAATAGTGAACATGGAGGAGCAAGATCTTTCCTCTGCTTGGAAAAATCCAAAAAGACTTCCCAGAAGAAGTGACACTTCACATGAGACTTGAGGGATGAAGAGAGGAGAGGATAACCCAAGAAGGAAACATCAGGTGCAAAGGCAAAGAGTCTTGGGAGAATAAGACACATCTGAAGAAAAACAAGTAGCTCCGTGTATGCAGCTTACAAAAGACAAAGGAGCAGATGTTGGATTTCCTGTTAAAAGCTTACCCCAGTATGGGGCATACAAAGGACCAGTGGGGTGGTAGGTGGTGTGCCAAGAGGCAGAGATGCTAATTAGGAAACTCCATGACATTGAGGGAGAATTGATTAAGGACTTTCACTGGGCAGGGACTGGGGGGTTAAAGAGGAAGACAAAGACTTTTGATTTAACATGGTTAACTGAACACAAGGGTTTACGGCACTCACTCTGAAACTCTCTGAAACAACAGCCTAGGGATTTTTTAATCCATAAATACAGTAGGGCAAAGAGAATGGGAAAGAAGGTAACATCAAAGTGTCTAAGCTGGAAAATAGAACAGATGTCTACTGACTTAGCAAACAGTAAGAGAAGTTGGGGACTCCAGTGAATTGCACTGCAGAGCCTTGGGGTGGCTCAGGCATTGTGACCATCCACCAAAATGGGGATGTGGGGGTTGAAAAGAAGAGAGCTGGTTGGCTCATTAGTCAGTGTTAACTGATATAACAGAATACCTGAGACTAGATAACAGAGAGACAATGTGGTTTAGGTCCCTTTTCACAGACTCTTCTATCACCTTATACTTTTCCTTCCTATCTCGTTTCTCAGTTTATGATGGTATGGTTTTTGGTGGTTGGTGGCTATCTGCCCCCACTACACCATAAACTCCATGAGGGCTCAGACTTTGACTCCTTTCTTCTCCATTGTTGCTGCAATACCTAGCAGCATCAGGCATACAGTAGGCACTCAAAATTTCCCTGAATGAGAGGCTGAACCTTGAGTCGTTTTAATCATAACTATTCATGATTCTAATCTAAACATCCTGTTAACTCAGTTCTTCTTGCTGTAGTTGGTGCAGAGTTGGTGAAAACAGGGATGGACCAGCTACTCTAGAGAGTGGTTGCTTCTGTGGACTGACGAGAATCAGAGCTTAAATAGAGGTAGCCTGAGAAATGAAAAGAGCCATCTACTTTTTGGATGGACTCATAGTTATTCCTGTCTATCCTAATGGGGTACATCTAAGGTGAGATGTAGGGCTGGGGGTGTCACTCAGTGGTAGAGTGCTTGCCTAGTATGCATGAGGTCCTGGGTTCAATCCCCAGCACTGCAAAACAAACACATAAGTAAATAAATAAACATAAAGTGAGCTGTGGTTTGTATACCTTGTCTTTTCAGACTGTAACTAGGTGCCTTTAGAAAGCCTTGAGCCTCTGAAGATTATGAATCTAGATTAAGTGAATTGATCTGAAGTCCACAAAGTGGCCAAGATTTAGCAAAACACCTTATGCTTCATCTTTATGCATTCATTCTCAACTGAAAGAGAGCAGCTGTCAAATTCCAAAACGTGCCTTGTAACCCTAAGTAAAGTTTACAGGGAAGGGAGTTTTCCTCCTATGAGGGACTCTAGCAGCTAAATGACCAGTTTATGAATGATGAAACCCCCAAAGTTACACTTACTCTGACATTAACCCAAAGTTTATTGCTACAGGCAAGAGATAACCCTCCCCAAAAGCCTCCACAGTCCCCCAAATTGCCCTCAAATAAACATGTAATAATAATAATAATAATAATAATAACAACAACAACAACAACAGTATACAAATAAAGTGGGGCCAGAACTAGTGCCCTGGTCCCACTTCCAGACATGCCATCCCACTGAGTCCCTCCTGCATCAAAATTTTGAAGCCCTAGTTCTATTATCCTATGACTTGATAAGAGTTCATTTTTGTGATTTAAAAAAAAGAGGGAAAAAAAAGTCTCATTATTCAAGCAGCTCCTTCTCCTTGAAAATGTCAGCAGAGCCTCTGCTAAGATGTCTAGTTCCTGGCTCAAAATGATTTCTTAGATTATGAATCTAGATAAAGCGAATTGATCTGGGGCCCACAAAGTGGCCAAGATTTAGCAATAGACCTTTTGCTCTTTGGCCCTCCTTCCTTAGTCTCCTGCTGGGGGATGAAGCATTGGTTGTGGTGAGACAGTCTGTCCCCAAACAGCCCAGAGACACCCTTTCCAATGCTTGAATGGGGCTCAGCATTCCTTGGACTCAGCACACAATCTTCTCCCCAAACTCCCTCCCTGGTCTGAGCATGTTGATACTTGGATTGGCCAGGCCAACCCCACTCATCCATTAGAGCACCATGTAAATGTGGGTGTGCAGTGGATGCTTGCTGACCTTTAACTCAGACATCCTCAGGATATAGCCCAACCTGCTCTGGACTCATCCTATACATGCAGCAGGGCACAGGGCCCAAAATGGCAGAGTGGCCACTCACACACATTGGCTGCAGCAAGAGCTGGGTGAGCATGAGCCATGCCTGTTGGAATCACCATTAGTGTTGTGGAGTAGAGAGGAAGGGAAGAGGAGGCACAGAGGAGCCCATGTCTCATCTCCTGTTCTTTGTCCCCAACCACCCAGGCCATAACAGGAATGGCCATCGACAACCACCTGCTAGCACTGCGGGAGCTGGCCAGGGATCTGTGCAAGGAGCCACCTGAGATGTTTACAGATGAAACATATCTCATGAGCAACCGATTTGTCCTCTCCACCAGCCAGGTACAGCCCCTGAATGCACAATCATTACCCAAGAGACCTCATAGTGTAAGCAGTGAGCTTTCTAGAAGGCTCAGTAGTTGAAAGCCTACTGGCTGGAGTTAGGCAAGTTCTGACTGTACCTCTGCTTCTTTAAAAAATTTTATAATTTTACTTGACACATAGTAATTACACATACTTACAGGGTACACTGTGATATCGCAGTACTTTTATTCAATGAGTAATGGTCAGATCCAGGATACTTAGCATATCTATCACCTCAGATATTTTTCATTTCTTTGTGTTGGGAACATTCAAAATCCTGTCTACTAGCCATTTTTAAATATTTCATAAATCCTTGTCAACCAGTTACCCTACTGTGCTATAGAGCATTAGAACTGATTCCTCCTATCCAACCGCACCCCTATACCCATTAACCATCTCTCCCTCCTCTGCCTGACTCTGCTTCTTACAAGTTCTGTCACCTTTGGCAAAATAATGGAAATGCTTAGAGCACTGATTTCCCATCTCCTAAATGGGAGTAACCACAGACTCCACTTTAGCCAGAGTGGAAACAGACCCATGATAGAAAACACCCATGCTGGTCATCTAAGCATTATGCAGCACTATCTTCAACCTGTTACCTGAGAGGTAGTGTCCCACCATGAGGATCAAAGACTCTGAAGCCCAGTGACTTGAATGAGGCCCTCCAAACAGATCACAGACATTATTATAAAGGGACATGTCACCAACAGCAGAAGGTGAATGGCCAGCCCAATATCTTCTAACCAGTGCTACAGACAGGCCCCTTCTGTTGCAGGACCACTGTCACAACAACAGAATGAAATCCATTAGCGGGAGGCAGCAGTTGAGGGGAGGAAATACCCCCACACTCGTCAATTTACTAAAACTCTACCTCATCTGTGAACGGCTGGACACGGGCAATAAAAGGGGCTGATAAAGCTGTGTTTGAGGATAAAAGCCCACTCAGTAATTTGATTTTGTCATTACAGCAGTGAGCTTGCAGACATGAATAAACGAGGACAGAACATAACAACATAAATTCTTCAGGAAACCATCCATGGGCAAAAAGTGCTTTGGAATGGCTTTATGGCCTTCGGCTATTGCACGGCAAATTTATCTGACAATGTGGTGACTCTATTAGTAAGACTAATGGTTTGTTCTGCCCCATTAAAATGGCCAGTATCACTAAAGAAGGCCCTTGAGAACACAGCACCAGAAACCTGTGGGTTTAAAACAAACCCTGTTCCACACCTGCCTTAGAATTCTTTCTATTTGTTCCCTAGAGACAGCTAATTAAATTAATCAATTAATTAGGGTTTGGTTTGTTGGTGGTTGTTTTCCCACTGGAAAGTAGCATTTATGACTTAATGCCTTCTGAAACACACAGTGTTTGTGATCGAGATCACAAAATCTTAGCACTCTGACTTTAAGACATATCAGGCACAAAACTAAAACTCCAGTTGATGGCAACCTTTGAAAAGCCCGATGCTGGGTAATTGTGCATGGCCAGGCTGTGGAGAGAAAATCAGACCAGCCAGGCAATACTGACAGTAATTAAGGATTGGGGGAAATCAACAGAGAAGATGGGCCAGATTTCCTCCAGTTCATAAATTACTCCCTGTGGGAAGCCATCTAACAGTTGGGTGCCACCAGGGTGCCATTTAGTAAATTACCCTGATTGCCAATGTGCCTTAAATGGCCCCCAGGTGAAGAAGAGACTCAGCCAAAACCCCAGCACCAGGTCACCCTGGGAGATTCCAATTCTACCAGTAGAGCAGATTGTACACTGGGGAGTGGGCTCAGGGTCCCTCTCCCTCTGAAATCTTGCAGTTAGATGCATTTGTTTTTATGACGCTGGCTGTCTGCATCCATGCTGAAGCAATCAGTTGATTTGGTTAATTCCGTTTAACCTCGGGAGTGGAAAATAGGGAAGCAAATACCCAGCAGAGGCCCCAGGGTATTGGAACACTCCACATTCTAGCAGGTTCACAGATTGCATTTCAGAACAAGCCACTGCTGACCTGTACTCTTCTCCAGGTGCCCACAACCATGGAAATGTTTTGCTGCTATGGTCCTGTAGTCCCCAATGGCTACGGTGCCTGCTACAACCCCCAGCCTGAGACCATCCTCTTCTGCATCTCCAGTTTTCACAACTGCAAGGAAACCTCTTCTACAAAGTTTGCAAAAGCTGTGGGAGCAAGCCTTACCGACATGAGAGACCTCTGCAGTCCGCTGCAGCCAGCTGACAGCAAGTCATTGGCGAAGAAGGAAGAAGCCATGAGGCCCAGCCAGGGGCACCGACCTTGATTCCCACCACTGGGTTTCAGCTTCTTGATCCCACCCATCTGAGACTGCCAGACGCTGCCAAATCCCTGCTCCCATCTCTCACCCCAGCTTTATTTAGCTCCTCTGTCCTCAGGACCCAACCCACAGGTCACCTAGTGGCATCACACAAGGTGGCAGTGGTTAGTAAGAAAGGGTCCCTCATTACACGTGGGAATTTTCACTATTTATCAAGGTGCCCCCTGTCTGTGTGCTGGGAAGGGAAAACAGCCTGATTTGGAGGTGACCTGGATGAGGTGGGGGATCCACATCAAGGTCTTCCCTTCATAGTCCTCAGAAGCTTAATGTTCATGTTTCTCTCCCCAGCAGGACCTAGCATGTCCAGGTAATGTTTCTGCCCATTGAAAGAATGAATCACTCAATTACATGCGGTGTACCCAAATGAATCAAGAAGGCAGAGGCTAGCTCTGGGTCATCACCTCTTTTCTTTTGGCGAGGAACAGGAGACTTTGTTTTCAGATTCAGAGCATCTGATCTTGGCATTCACAGCATCTCCACTGAGCCATACAGTCTTGCAAGCCCGTGCTGTACCCTGTACACACACACACACCCACACACACACACACACACACACAGCCCAAGTTCAATTAAATACAGTGATCTGTGTCCCAAACACATTTCTCCTTTCACCCCTGGGGGAAAATCACTCTGACATTAATTTGAGAAAATGACCTCAGTGGCTCAAGCAAGACACCCTTAAGTGACTGGGCTTCTTTATTTGGAAGATGCCCTCCAGGGATTCTGTAGGAGCTCAACACAAGGCTCTCCTCTGGCCTCCAGGACTGAGGGTACAGGGGACAGAAAGCCAGACAGGGAAGCAAGGTTAAGATTGTCCTGAGGGGCTATGACTGTAAAGGAGGTGTGAGAGGCACTTAATGTTGGGCACATGTTTTTTAATTTTAATATTAGCAGATCTAGCACCTCAAGCATTTCTCTTGTCTTTGTGGTACAAACATTCAAAATCCTCTCTTCTGGTTATTTTGAAATGTACCACACAGCGCTATTGATTCTAGTCACCTTCCTGTGCAACAGAACACCAGAACTCACCCCTCCTGTCTAACTGTAACCTTGTACCTGTTGACTGGCCTCTGCCCTTTCCCCTCTCACCCTCCTCTGTGTCTAGGAATCGTCATTCTACTCTCAGTTTCTATGAACCAGATCAATTTTTTTATGGGAAATCTAAATGGCAGGGGAAGCGGAATGACAAAGCAAAATATCTAAAGTGCAGGGAGCAGGTAGAGCCCATCCTCTGCTATGCTGCTCTGCCCTCCTTGTGGGGTTCCTAGAAAAGCCCCCTCCCCAATCCTGGTGAGCTCTGTCATTCTAAGTGCTCCACTCTGACCCAAGGATACTGCAAGAGTCCCTTCTCTGGGCCCCTGTGAAAACTGTCCGCACCTTGCTCTGACTTGGCACAGGTGGACTGAGTAAACTAGGGCAGGCATTTGACCTTGCTATTTGAGAACACAAGCAGCCCAAAGGAGAGAAATCCCTGAGACCCTGGTTTTAGGGGGAGGCTCTCTGTTGGATGGTGTGGGAGATTTGGCCACTGGCTTCTAACATGCAAACTTAAGTCACTGGTCTGTAGACCCCTGTGGCTTCCCTCTGATGCCTACCTTCCAGTTCCCCTTGGCAACTTGCAGCCCAAAGACTCTGGAGGTTTCTGGGGACCTACAGTCTACCTTCTGAAGGTCAGCCACCTATCTGATCTCGTTCAGTGACCCCAGTGCCAGATCTGAGTTCTCCCTGGTTTCCCTCAGTGGATTTTTGTGGAGACAAAAAGCTCTGGCGTTTTATCAGGCAGCCCCACTGAGCATGGCCAAGAGACTTAAATGCCCAGAGACTCAATTCCCTCCATTGTCAAATGAGGACAACAGTCTCCCCACCTTGCCAGGCTATGAGGGCTGGAGACCATGTGTGTAAAGGTCTTGGGTGGCAGGTGGGCAGTAATGCCCACCTTCGGGATGACTTTCCCCAGCAGGCACTGTTTGAGCAATTTTCTTTTAAACTATTCACACTGTTCTGACAGAACCAAGCTCAAATCTGCTATTCTCTGAACATAGGGAAAGAGAACTCACTCTGTTTATTCAGATATTAAACCATTCACTGTGAGGGCTTTGAGAATCATGGATGACAGACCCTGGCTGGAGGGAACACCTCTCCTCTCTGAGGAAGGGGCTGGAAGCTGGTCTTCCCCCTCCAAGAACAGATGGGTCCACTGTCTTTATGCAAAGGCACCACTGAGCCATGGCCATGGGCTTTTCTGTGGGGACTCTGGGAAAGGAGATTGTTCCATGTGTCCCCAAAGAGATGAAAAAATGAGACAGTCATTTGGAACAGTGATACATAATAAATGTGGCCACCTTACAATACTGCTAAGTTGCCAAAATATATAAAGTTAATATTTAAGTTCTATTTTTATAAAATAGTTCTAGATTTATGGCAATATGTACATGTGTATTTATAGCCTTTCCATCTTAATTTATAGTTTTGTGCTTTAAAGAAATATATGTATGATTAAAGAACTGTATATTGAAAGCATTCTATTCAACTTATTTAAAAGACCATAACTCTGTATTCAATAAAATATAATGCCAAGAAAGATGACATTGGCCATTGTTTCTACTGACAAACACTATAAAATATAACACTGTATATTCTGTGAACTGGATCAACGATTCTTTGGCCTTTGTCTGGGCTCTGCCAGGAACAAATAGCAAATGTCTAAAAGATACAGGGAAGTTGGGCACAGTGGTACACACTTGTAGTCACAGATACTTGGGAGGCTGAGGCAGGAGTATCTCTGGAGCCCAGGAGTTTGAGGCCAACCTGGAAATGTAGTGAGAACTTATCTCTAAAAAAATAATAAAATAAGGGCTGGGGATATACCTCAGTTGGTAGAGTGCTTGCCTCGCAAGCACAAGGCCCTGGGTTCAATCCCCAGCACTGCAAAAATAAATAAATAAATAAAATAAAATAGGGGCTGTAGCTCAGTAGTAGAGCACTTGCCTCGCACATCTGAGGCACTGGGTTCAATCCTCAGCATCACATAAAAATTAAATAAAGATATTGTGTTCACACACAACTAAAAAAAATTTAAAAATAATAATAATAAAATAAAAATAAAAGCTACAGGGGTCAAGAGAGAAAAGGGAAGAAGGAACTAAGTTTCTCCTAGTGTATGTCATGCTGCCATGGGGTGAGGGTTAGGGGACAGGGAGGCTTTATGTGATGCTTGTGATCAGGTGTAGAGATAGGTGTTCCCAGCTAAGCCTATACAAACATGCACAGGCAGCATCAAGTGGAGGTGAAAACACCAGGCTAACTGCCTGGACAATAAACCCAGTTGTATTTCTAACTTGCTGTGGACTTCAGAGATGTCTCTTCACCTCTGTAGGCCTCAACATCTTCATCCATAAAATGGGAATGCTGAGATCAGCAATACTCATTTACAGGGTTGTGACATAATGACATGAGATGGCCATTGTTTAAAACTGAGGAAACCGTGTAAAAATCTAGCTTTCTTGCTATAGGCTCACAAACACATGGACACACAGGTTGCTTTGCCCTGTACAGTGCACAGGAACCTTCTAAGCTGCAAGACCCTCTCCTCAGGTGCAATAATCCACAGGAACAGAACAAAGATCCCTCCAAATGGAAGCCCACATTCTTTCCAATCATAGCCTTAAAGGCAACACTGAAGGGCTTGTATTTGCAGGTTGGGGTTCAGGAAAGAGACAATGACGAAGAATATTCCAGGATTGGAGGATCAAAGTAAATGGATTTGCTCTTATTTATCACATACCAAATAACCACATGTGGAGAGACATACAACAGAGAGAACAGCACAAATAGGAAACCAACCCCAATATACAAAATTACACCCCCTGCCCATAGTGGGTGAGTGTTGGGACAGTCAGGTAAGAATGCAGTGAAGAATACCTCCCAACTGCATGAGAGCAGCCAGAACTTTCCAAATTACTCCTCAGCAGTTCTGCCTGGAGAGAAAGACACCCGATACTTAGGTTCACTTTATAAATTCAGTCCATCTCCCTACTTTTGTGTTTGTCTGAGTTTTTCTTTTTAAAAATCTGCTCAAGTATGAATGATGAGCAATATGCCATTCCTGGGAAGAGCTGACCTCACGTCATGTGAAAGGACATTTCTAAACCAGCTCTCTCCTAATTCTTATGCCATGTGCTCCTTCCATCTCCTTCAGGGTTTCTCTTCCTACTTCTGTCTCTTACATGTCAGTGAACCCCAGAGCTCTGTCTCTGCATTAGTTCTGCCTTCTAATGCTAAGGAGCAGCAACAATATGGCAGCCTGAATTGATGCAGAAAGGCCCTGCCACCTACACAAACGTACACACAAAGGGGCACAGAGCTGCAAGTCTATAATCCCAATTGCTTGGGAGGCTGAGGAAGGAGGATTGCAAGTTCCAGGACAAGCTAGGCAAATTTGTGAGACCCTGTCTCAAAATTAAAAAATACCAAAGGCGGGGGATGTAGCTCAGATATAAAACACCAGTTCAATACCCAGGAAAAGGAGAAAGGAAGAAAGGAAGGAAGGGAGGGAAGGAAGGAAGAAATCCTCACATTCCAGAATAAACTGAAGGATGTTCAAAGCACAATAAGCAGAAGTTAAAGGTGCATCAGACCAGACACAGACCCAGACCCCAGTGGGGCTGGTTGGGTGTACCATTGCTGCCAGTTGAAAGGCCATGATAGCCCATGGAAGGTGGGAAAAGCAGCTGAACTCCCCACACAAAACCAGGACCACCGAGAGGTATCCCAACCCTGTGAAAAGCCTAGAAAAACTCTTCCTATTAACCCAGAGAAGCAGTGAAGTAGTCTGCCATGTACTCAGGGCTGTAGAAAAGGGGGAAAGACAATCATGAGAAATAGAAACCACAAACTTGTGCTACATGAGGATGAGAAGTCTCAATCAACACAACTTCTATATAAAGTAAGACTATAATTCTAAAACACCAAATTGGGTCCAGCACTGTGGTACACACCTGTAATTCCAGTGGCTGAGGCAAGAGGATCACAAGTTCAAAGCTAGGCTCAGCAACTTAGTGAGGACTTAAGCAACTTAGTGAGACCCTGTCTCAAAATAAAAAAATAAAAAAGGGCTGGGAATGCCTTGGCCTATACCCAAAGGACTTAAAATCAGCATACTACAGAGATACAGCCACATTGATGTTCATAGTTGCTCAATTCACCATAGCCAGATTGTGGAACCAACCTAGATGCCCTTCAGTTGATGAATGGATAAAGAAACTGTGGCATATATATACAATGGAATATTACTCCACCATGAAGAATGATAAAATTATGGCATTTGCAGGCAAATGGATGAAATTGGAGAATATCATGCTAAGTGAGATAAGCCAATCTCAAAAAACCAAAGGACGAATGATCTCGCTGATAAGTGGATGATGACATATAATGGGGGGTGGGAGGGGTTAGCGTTAGGCTTAGGCTTAGGCTTAGGCTTAGGGTTAAGGAGGGTGGCAAGAATGGAGGAAGGAAGGACTGTATAGAGGGAAAAGAGGGGTGGGAGGGGTGGGGGGGAGGAAAAAAATAACAATGAATCAAACAACATTACCCTATGTAAATTTATGATTATACAAATGGTATGCCTTTACTCCATGTACAAACAGAGAAACAACATGTATCCAATTTGCTTACAATAAAAACAAACAAACAAACAAAGGGCTGGCGATGTGATTCAGGGGTTAAGCACCCTGGCTATAATCCCCAGTGCAAACAAACAAACAAAAAACAAAACAAAACAAAACAAAACAAAAAAACAGACCAAATTGGCCTGGGTTGGTAAGACCCAAACGACCTCAGCAGAATCAAATACAGAACCACTTTCCAGTCTGCACACACCAAACACACACCAGTAGGAAAACACTATTTTGTAAATGAGTTCACAGTCAGAAAGCAGCAGATAAAGTCAACACAAGAATTGACATCACAGAGACTTCAGATCATAAATATTTAACAGTGGAAAATATTATTAAAGAAATACAAGGAAAATAGAATAAGGAGTTTCGACATACATGTAGGTATTCCAGAAGGTGGGGTTAGAACGAATGAGAAAAAAGTACTAGTCTCAGAAGGTGGACAAGCCTATTCCAGAATTGAAGAAATATACAACTCTAAAACTCACTAGCTAAAGTCAAGATCCTTACTGGAAATTTAAAAATACTTGGAATGGAATGATAAAGATACTTCATATCAAAACCTTTGGATATAGCAAAAGTAATGATGGAAAATTTATTGCTTTCAGTACTTCAGAAAAGAAGAAATACTAAAAATTGTTGAGCTGAATGGAACCTTATAAAGTAAGAAAAAGAACCAAATAAGAAACTCAAAGAAAATAGAACATAGAAGATTAAAGATGAAACAGATATCAATGGAAGAGAAAACTAAGAACAATAGCGTATCTAAACAAAGCAAAAATGGATTGTTTGAAAAGATTAAAAAAATAGATTAGTCTGATAAAACCAATGAATAGGAAGTCCTCAGAAACAGCTCTCTAAATTCATGCAATTCTAGTCACTCAACAAGGAAATTTCTGCTTCTGGTAGTGGTAGACTAGTTGATTCAGACTGTTTCCTACACAAGATATCTGGACAAATCTGGTATACATATTTTTAAATATTTTTTAAAGTGTAAAGATCTCACTGAATCAAGATCAGGGAAAGGGCGAGAATAAGTGAACACAGTACTGGGGCTGTTTCTCTCCCGGGAGAGCCTGGAGGATGAACTGTGGTTTTTCCGTCTTTGCAGAGCAAGGGGTACAAAAACTTGAGCACAGCTGGCCTACGAGGGAACCATGGGAAGTTATCACCCTCATGGTGCTAGGATCCCAAAAGATGAGGATCATCCATAGAAATGAGAATAAAATATAAATAAGCCAACCTCCACATGGACTGCAGCCCAACCTCCGGTCATCTGGATGGCACAGGACTAAAATCTCAAGGGTTAAAACTATATGAAGACAAGCTGGATTCCTGGTGGAACCAGGACCGCAGCAAGTAAAATTAAAAATCTATAGAAGAGGATAATGTCATCCTAGACCTCAAATTGTTTCTCCAAATAATATTCCTAATACAACGTCCAGGACACAATTAAAGTGCCAAGCACTCTAAGAGATCAAGTGAATAGAACCCAGCAGAAATGAACCACAGAAACTGAAACACAAGGTCTCCAGGTAATGGAATTCTCAAACACAAACCTGTAAAATAACTGTGAAGCAGATCAAGACATACCTAGAAAACTTGGCAAGAAACTGAAAACTATACGAAGTGACACAAAAGATTTGAGAAGGAACAAACTAAAATTCTAGAATTGGAAAATAAATAGCCAAGTCGATGGCTTTCACATCAGTGAAGACACAGCTGAAAAAAAAAAATTAGTAAACTGGGTTGTATTTAAAACTGAATAATTGCCCATATATAGTGTACATGCATATACACAATCTAGAAAAAAAGCAGGGAAAGAGGGGGAAGAAAGAGAAAAATACAGAAGAGACATAAAGAATATGGTAAGAAGGACTAACATATATTTAACTAGAGTCCCTGGAGTGCAAAAATGGAACAGAAGCAACATATGAAGAACTAATGGTTCAACCAATCATGGTGACACAAACCTATAATCCCAGTGACTCAGGAGGCTGAGGCAAGAGGATCACAAGTTCAAGACCAACCTAGTGAGGCCCTAAGCAACCTAGTAAGACTCTGTCTCAAAATAAAAAATAAAAAGAGTTGGGGATAGAACTCAGTGCTAAAGCACTCCTGGGTTCAATCACCGATATCAAAGGGAGAAGAAAGAAGTAATGTCTCAAATTTTTCCAAGAACTGATGAAGGACATTAATTTTGTTTCAAGTATCTCCACAAATCCCAAGCAGAGTAAATGAACAGAAATTTACACATAGGCACCTTACAGTGAAACTGTAGAAAGCAAGTGATAAACATGAAAACAGAACAGTAAAAAAAAAAAGAACAATAATGAAATTTCTAAGATTTTTAGCGAAGTTATTACTACAAAGTTAAATTTCTAATAAATAAAATATTATGATGAAATGAGAATTTTACCTCTTAAAAAATGCACAAATCTTAGAGAGAGCCAGACAATATAAATCCCTCTAAGATAGGACAGGAGACCTTATTGAGCCCGCAGGAAGAATAATGATGTCACTACAGTTCTACATTCCTCCAGTTTACTGTTCGACTCTGTTGGTGAATTCAGTTGCTGTCAATCAATGGTGCAAAACAAAATGCTGGGGGAAATTATTTATGGTCCCCCTCAAAAGTCAGAATTCTATTGGCATCATCATCCCTCTATTTACCAATCATGTGTAAACTAACTTTTATCAAAGAAATATGTGTCATAGTAGAACAGATTGTACCCCCAGAGAGAATTAAAACACAGAAACAAGAGCATATGCTGGGAGAAGAATTAATGGTAAAGGGTTTTTAAACCCTTGCACTAAGAGGAGGATAAAAACAACAGCTACCATTGATTTTTAGAAATTAAAGATATATGTTGTAATTGCAAGGGTGTGATTATTAGGTTCGGCTAATTTTTACAATAACAAACCTCAGTGGTTGCAGAATAAATGTTTCCTTCTTGCTCCTGTCACAGACTGATGAAGATTTGTTGGGCCTTATTCAGTGCAGATAATTCAGAGATCCAATTGCTCCCCATGTTTTGGGTCCCTCAATCCTTGGGACCTCCAGGCCCTCCCGGCATCCTCAGAGTCTTGCTGACAGTGAGGAGAGAGACCGCCGGAGTGCAGAAGAGGTTTTAGGGGCCAAGGTTAGAAGTAGTGGATGTCCTTTAGGTCTGCATTCCAACTCGCAGAACCCAGCAAATGAAGAGAAGTTTGCGAACCTATAGTTTTGTCTTCACCAACCAGGCTCCCAATGCTTAGATATGAGAATGGGGAAAATATGAGCTGTAGGCCCACCATTCTGCTCTTCCACTAGAGAAAAGAAACAACTTTCAAACAAGGACAAATCGAATGATTAAAAAAAATATTAAATCAATCCAAAAGCTGGCAAGAAAATAGAGGAAAAGCAAAAATTTTCTAAACCATTCTAAACCAAACCCCTGCTTGGCTTGGGAGGTTGGCTGGCCTCTCTGTCACTTTTCTGAAAATAAAAAAAAAATACAAAATGCAACTTACTTCATAGGGATAATATCATGATTAAATTAGACAAATCTGTAAAGTGATCAGCACGTAGCCTGACACCAGCTTCCTATAACTGGACCGTAAATGTCGGTTATTGTTATTTATCCTTAACACTTGCCTCCAAGGTTGAAACTGCCTTGGTTTGCCAGACCCCAAGGATGGGGAGAGCGAACCACGCCCTGGGCTGGGGAGTGTCTGAGCTCGGACCTAGTCCCGCCCCCTCGAGGCCTCGCCCAGGGCTGGGGGGCGGGGCGGGACAGGGAGGGCGGTTGCCTAGCAACGCATGTTGATCGGTATCCCTGGCTTCAGCCCCAGGCGGCGACAAGCGACATGCCCAAGAACGCGGAGGTCATCTTGCGCTACGGGCCGTACAGCGCCGTGGGGCTGTCAGTGGAGCACCGCACCTTCCGCCTGGAGGGCCTGCAAGGTGGGCCATTCCGCTGCTTGCCTTTCTGTGAGCCTCAGTCTCCGAGCGTCTGTGCAGGCGGTGCCCTCCCTAGATTTCTTTAGATCCCCTTAGACCCTAACCGAGTGCCACCTCCCCCAGGAGATCCTCCCAGAGTCCACACTACCCAGGATGATTAAACATTCTCCTCTTGCTTCCTTTGTTTGGAAGAGTGGAAGCAAACATGAGCAAGAGGCCCACCTTGATAAAATAAAAATAATAATGATGATAATATAAAATTTTTAAAATTTTAAATAACCCCACTTAATGAATCAGGGAACGGAGAATCAGGAATATTAAGTGACTTTCCCAAGTCAAATGGATGGAAAATGGCAGTGCTGAGATTCTGTTCCTTGATCATTTCTGTGCAAACATTTACTGAACGTCTAGTATGTGTGGGACATTCCTCTAGGTACCTAGGACACGCCGTTGAACAATGTATGTCCTCAAAGTGATCTTCTCATTGTTGACTATTAAATGACAGTTGTGTCAAAGCACAGAAAATGGAGAGTATCATGGAAGTCTACCTGTAGTGGGACCTGTGATTGGCCACAATTAGAGAGGAAAGGGTGGAGGAAAGGGCTCATTTGAGGAAATTACATTTGAGTTGAGATTTACAGAATGAGTAGAAGCAGGTGATGATGGTGCATGACTGTAGTCTCAGCAACTCAGGAGACTGAGGCAGGAGGATGGTAAGTTTCAGGCTAGGCAACTTAGTGAGATCTTGTCTCAAAATAAAAAATTTTAAAAAGGAACTGGGAATGTAGCTCAGTAGCAAAGCGCCCCTGCATTCAATTCCCATCCTCCCCTGACCCCCGCAGAAAAAGAATGTGTAGAAACTAACTAGGTAGAGTGTCAAGAACAATCCTGGGGCCTCAGGATATAGCTCAGTGGTGAAGTGCTTGCCTATCATGCATAAGTCCCTGGGTTCAATCATCACCACTGCCAGGGGTAGGGGGAGGCATACCAGGCAGAAGGACTGATAACTGCAAAAACTGGAGGCATGAAAAAATGATGGAATTGTTGAACTGATACAGGAATGAATCTGGATAGATAGGCAGGGTCCAGATCCTCCAGGGTCACATAAAAACTTTAGGCAGGGAGATGAAACCATAGCTGGTCTGAGAACTGTTTAGAAGGGTCAAAATAGAGGGATCAAATGTGGAAGAAAAGACAAGTTGAGTGGTCCAGGGTTGAGATAAGAGTAGCATGGACCACGACAGCCACAAAGGGTCCAAGTAAAAGCAGTGCTACTGCCTGAGAGGGTGGATGTGTTAGGCAAGGGTAAAGAGGATGCCAACTGTATCCAGTTAGTGTCTAGCTTGAGAAGGTGCTGATGAATGGAGGTGTTATTCACTAAAATTGAAAACACCAAAGACGTTCGGAGGAACATTTTGGACATATTAAATTTTATGTGCTTTCAGCTTCCTAGATGGAAGTACTCAGTCAGATCTACAGTTCTGGAGTTCAGAGAAAAAGTCCAAGCTGGAGATAGAAAGGGATGAGTCTGTGATTTGGAGAAAATATTCAGAATGAAAGGGAACCCAGGACTGAGCCTTGACCCAAAGTAAGGATCTTCCAGGCAAGATGTTGTAGGAGTCCAGAGGACATAAAAAATCAGTCTTGGTCCAACAATCAGGGAAGACTTCCTGGAAGAGATGGCTTTTATTCAAATTTGATAGACAAGTAGGATTTCAATTGACAGAGAAAGTTACTTGCTCTGAGGAAACAATTGACTGAGACATTTCTGTTGTAAATAGCTAATGTGCATATTAGTCTCTTTGGGTTGCTATAACAAAATGCCACATACTTGTGGTTCAACAACAAAAGTCTTATTTTCTCAGTCTGGAGGCTAAAACTCCCAGGTAGGTTGGTTTCTGGTGAGGGGTCCCTTTCTGGTTTGATGACAGCCACCTTCTCTCTTGCCCTCCCATGGTGGGGAGACTGGTGTTTCTTTTTATAAAGACTCTAATTCTATCAAATTAGGGTTCTTTTAACCTTGGTAACCTCCTAAAGGTACTATCTCTAAATACAGTCATAGGGAAGTTGGGGCTTCAACACACAAATTAGGGGGGAATACAATTCAGTCCACAGCACTGTTATATGGTAATGCTTACAATGTTTTGTAGTCTTGGCTGAGGATACAACCTATATAATTGATTTCTCTTCCTGCCCCTCTTCCTGCTCTCCTACCCACCCCTCACCTCAAAACCACCTCTACCTTAAGTCCACTAAATGATAAGACTGAGCAGCTACAGTGCTTCTCCAAAAATAGCAAGGATCTTAGACTGCTGAAAAAGAATTCAAGAGATCTCTGCCTCTTTTTACATTCTCATTGTGTCTGCAGACTCTTGACTTCTGCAGAACTGTTTCCTCTTTGTCCCAATCCTGGGTATGCAACTCGCCCTCTGTATCCCATCTGCACATTTGCTGACAGTTCAGCTATTTCTTTTCTTTCCTAATGTTTTATTGTGGTAAAATATATATAACAAAATTTGCCATTTTAACCATTGTAAATTTCAACTCAGTGACACTAATTCCATTCACAGTGTTAATAGAGCCGTCACTTAGTTGTTTCCAAAAATTTTCAATAATCCAAAGAGAAACTTTGTACCCAGTAAGGAGTAACTCTCTCCCATTACCAGTCTCTGAAACACTCTATTTTCTGTATTTATGCATTTGCCCATTCTAGATATTTAATATAAGTAAAATCACATAATATGTGCTGTTTTGTGTCTGGGTTACTTTAACTTAGCTTTCATGTTGTAGCATGTATTAATATTTCATTTTTATGACTCAATAATATTCCATGTTATGTATATACCAGATTTTCCTCATTCTCATATATTAATGGACACTTGGGCCATTTCCACCTTTTATGTATTGCCAACAGAGCTGCTATTAACCTTGTAAAGAGTCTGGTTGAGTCCCTTTGTTCAAAGGAGAACTGCTGAGTCACATGGTAACTCTACATTTAACTTTTTGAAGAACTTTCAAACTGTTTTCCAAAGCAGCTATATCATTTTACACTCCTACCAGCAATGCATGAGGATTCCAGTTTCTCTACATTCTCCCCCAACACTTGTTATTTGTTTTTCTTTGTTTGTTTGTTTGTTTTTATTATGGCCAATCTTAATAGGTGTGAATTAGTTTCTTATGGTTTCAACTTCTGTTTCCCTGATAACTAATGATGTTGGGCCTCTTTCATGTACTTATTGGCCATTTATGTGCATCTTTTGTTCATTTTTAAATTGGGCTACTTTTCTTTTGTTGTTGAATTGGAAGAGCTCTTTATATATTTTGGATACTAGATCCTTATCAAACCTATGATTTACAAAAATTCTTTTTCAAATTTTACTCATAGTTATGGTTTATTACAATGCAAAGATACAGATTAAAATTAGCCAAGGGAAGAGATACACAGGGCAAAGTTAAGGAGACTTCCAAGCGTGAGGTTCCAGTTCATTTTTCTTGGCAACAATGTGTGACAATACACACAGAATATTGCCAACAAGGAAGTTTGCCTGAGCAAAGTCCAGAGATTTTTGGGGGGCTCAGTGACCTGGAGATGGTTGACCACTGAAAACGGTTGATCTTTTTTTTTTTTTTTCTGTACTGAGGATTGAACCCAAGGGTACTTAACCACTGAGCCACATCCCCAACCCTTTTTATTTTTCATTCTGAGACAGGGTCTTGCTGAGTTGCTGAGGCTGAACCCAGTGCCTCACACATGCTAGGTAAGCGCCCTACCACTGAGTCACAAACCCAGCCCTTGATAATGTTTCTGATGCACAAAATTTTTAGCTTTAATTTCTCTTGTTGCCTGTGCTCTGGTGTTTATTATACCATTGCCAAATCTAAGTTCATGCAGATTTCCTCTATGTCTTAGTCTAAGAGTTTTTAAATTTCCAAAATATAGATCTTTGATCCATTTTGAGTTAATTTTTTTGTTTGTTTGTTTGTTTTTGGATTGAACCCAAAAGGGGCTTAACCACTGAGCCACACCCACAGTCCTTTTAAATATTTTATTTAGAGTCAGGGTCTTACTGAGTTGCTATGTACCCCGATAATCTGCTGAGGCTGGCTTTGAACTCAAGAGTCTCCTGCCTCTGCCTCCCAAGTTGCTGGGATTACAGGCATGTGCCACCACGCCCAGCTTGAGTTAATTTTTGTATATGGTATAATATAATGATCTACTTCATTCAAAGGTACTCATGTGGGTATCCAATTTTACCAACACCATTTGCTAAAGAGACTATTTACATATTGTGCAGTCTTGGCACCCTTTTCAAAAATTAATTGTCCAATCATCAACCTCAGTCAATGTGAAGGTTTATGTCTCAGCTCTCAATTCTCTTCCACTGTTTTAAAACATACAGACTGCTTTGATTACTATAGTTTTGTAGTAATTTTGAAATCAAGAAATAATGACTTATCGTTTCATTATGGCTATTCCAGGTACTTTGACATTCTCTATAAATTTTCCATTTCTGCAAAAAACATCATGGGATTTTGATGAGGGTGTCATTGAATCTTAACAATACTGTCTTTTAATCCCTAAACACAGGATGTATTTCTATCTGTTTAGGTCTTCTTTAACTTTCTTTAGCAATTGTTATAATTTTCAGTGTACAAGATGTGCCCCCTTTTGCTCAAATCTATTCCTAAGTGTTTTGTTCTTTAGGATGGTATCTTAAATGGAATTATTTTCTTAATTTCCTTTTCAGTTGTTCATTGCTAGTGCATAGAATAAAATTGCTTTTGTTATTTTGTATCCTTCAACTTTGCCAATTTCATTTATTAACAGTAAGTTGATGTGTTTAAAGAGTTTAATTTACTTATATTTAAAGTAATTATTAATAAGGAAGGATTACTTTTGCCAGTTAGCTATTTTCTGTATGTTTTACATGAATATGCTTTAAGGAACATGTTTTTGTTCCTTATTCCATTATTATTTTTCTATGTTGATTTTTGTAGAGTACCACTCTGATCCTCCTCTTCTGTTGTCCCCATCCGCCTGCCGCCAGCTCGAGGGGCCTGGGATTTGAACCATGGTCCTTGTGCATGCTAGGCGAGTGCTCTCTAAAAGAAGCTATTTCTTCACTCCTGATCCCCCTCTTCTTTACTTTTCTGTGTATGTTTTAGCATTTTCTTTTTGTAGTGACTAACTTGGGCATTACAGTTAATATCCTAAACTTTTAAAGGCTGTGTTTAAATAATACCAATTGAGTTTTAATTAGTATACAAATAATTTGCTCCAATACATCTTTGTCCCCTCCCCATGTTCAGTCTCAGTCTCTCTCTCTCTCTCTCTCTCTCTCTCTCTCTCTCTGTGTGTGTGTGTGTGTGTGTGTGTGTGTGTGTGTGTTACTGGGAATTGAACCCAGGGGCTCTTTACCATGAAGCTATATACCCGGAATTTTTTTTTTTTTTTTTTGAGACAGGGTCTCACTAAGTTGCTGAGGCTGGCCTCAAACTTGCCATCCCCCTGCCCCAACCTCCCACGACTCTGGGCTTATAGGTATGTGCTACCATGGTTGGCATCCCCCTTCCTTTACATTGTTATTGTCACAGATTCTATTTTTATATTATGTACCCATTCACACAGATTTATAATTACTCTGTTATTCATTTGCCTTTTAAATCATATAGCAAAAACAAGGAGATACTATGAACGAAAAGTGAAGTGATGCTTGCTCTTCTATGTACCTATATCGCTGCCTTTGCTAGTCCTCTCTGTTTCTTCCTTTGGCTTCATGTTACTTTCCAGTGTCCTTTCATTCATCCTGAAGGGCTTCCTTTAGCATTTTTTGTAGCACAGGTCTACTGATGGAAAACACCATTAACTTTTATATCTTGGGTAACATCTTGGTTTCTCATTCATTTTCCCCATTTTTTGGTTCATTATAGTTGTACATACTGAAGGGATTGGTTGTTACATGTTCCTACATGCACACAATACACAATATAACAATATAATTTGGCCAGTATCACTCCCCAGTACTTTCCCCCTTCTTATTCATTCTTGCAGGATAGTTTTGTCAGATATAGAATTCTTGGTTGACAGTTGTGATACTTCATTTTCAATTTGGGCTATGGTACCCAATTGTTTAGTCAAACCATAGTCTACATGTTGCTGTCAAGGTATTTTTTTAGATGTGATTATTATGTATAATCATTAGACTTTAAGCAGATTATCCTTCATAATGTGGGTGGGCTTCTTCCAATAAGTTGAGGACCTTAAGAGAACAAAGACTGAGGTTACCCGAAGAAGAACAAGTTTTCCTCAAAGACAGCAACACAGAAACCATGCCTATGTCTCCAGCCTGGCCTCTGAACAAAATTCCTTAAAACTCCTCTTGATAAATAGATAGTCTCCAATCTGTAATGATTTGGCTTACAACTTTATGACTTGGAAATAATATGAAAGCAACATGCATTCTGTAGAAACTATGTGTCAGATTTTGAACTTTGATCTTTTTTATTATTAAAATCTTTTTATTTTTACAGACTACATTTTGATTCATTGTACACAAATGGGGTACAACTTTTCATTTCTATGGTTGTACACAATGTAGATTCACACCATTCATGTAATCATACATATGCATAGGGTAATACTGTCTATTTCATTCTACTATCTTTCTGTCCTCCACCCCTTCCACCCCATTTTCCTCTACACCTTCCAAAGTTTCTTCATTTCTTTTATTCTTTTTTTCTTCCTGGGCTAGTGATTGGCAGTATGATACTCCTTTGCAATGCTAAGTAGCAGCTAGTGACAGCTCCCAGTCAGCCACATGACCATGAGGGGAAACCCGGTACTTTATAGTGCACTGTCTTGCTGAACTATAATGTTCAGAAGGTTGGGTATATTAAATGCTTTGTGACTTAAATACTTTCACTTTATGATGAGTTTATTAGGATGTAGCCCCATAATAAGTGTCGTGTTGATTCTATTCCCCTGGAGAACTCTGACCAATGCACTAGGTTTATTTTTCCTTTTGGAACTTTAAATGTATCATCCTGTGAGCATCTTGCCTCCCTGACTTCTGAGGAGCAATCGACTGTTAATCTTACTGAGGACAGCTTGTACATGATGAGTTGCTTCTCTCTCACTGCTTGTCTTGTCTTTTGGCAGTTTGACTGTGTTATGTCTTAGTGTGGATCTCTTTAGTTTATCCTACTTGAAGTTAGTCAAGCTTCTCAGATATGTATTTTCATGACTTCCATGAAAACTTTCCATTGGAAAAGTTTCCATTGGAAACTTTTCAGTCATTATTTATTCAAATATTCTTTCTGCCCCTTTCTCTTTCTCCTTGCTTTCTGAGACTTCCATTCTCTATATGTTGTTATACTTGAAGGTGTCCCACAGTTTTCCAAGACTATTTATTTTTTCTTTGTTCTTTTTTTTCTTTTCTGCCCCTCACTTATCCTATCTTCATATTTTCTGATTCTTTCTTCTACTTACTCAAATCTGTTGTCAAAACTGTCTAGTGAATTTTTCATTTCAGTAACTGTACTTTTGAACTCCAGAAAGAACTCTGTTTGGTTTTTTTTTAAGAATTTTCATCTCTTTATTAATATTCTTATTTGTTCATACATCATTTTCCTTGTTTCTTTTAATTTTTGTTTACAGTTTCCTTTGGTTCCTTGAGAATATTAAGATAATTGATTTAAAGTATGTTCGAGGCCTATTATTTCTCAGGGACAGTTTCTGTCTATCATTTTGTTTTGCTTCCTACTTCTGTGTATGCTTTGTTATTGCTATTGCTTTTGTTGAAAATTAGACATCCAAAAATTATAATATGTTGTGGTACAGTGCTTGCCCAACATACACAGGCCCAGATTCATCCTCAGCAACACACACACACACACACACACACACACACACATACACAAAAGAGCAAATATTTTATTTTATTCCCCCTGGAAATGAGATTTTCCTCTTTCCCCAGAGCTTGCTCTTCCTAATTTTTGAAGGCTTGGCCTATATTTAGTCCATATTTTGACTAAGATTTCCTTGAATGCCAGGAGCTTTAAAATGAAACAAAAACTCTTGCTTTCCTTGTGTAGTTGCTCTGTCAGGACACTATCACTTCTCCAGGCTGCCAACAATTCTGCCTTAGCCTTTAGTACCTACTTTCACTGAGTCTGTAGATCAGTGGTGAAAGCTGGGATCTTTGGTCTTTTCTGAGCATGCGTCCTATTTTGGGCATGCACTCCACTTTCTAAATTTTCCAGTATACACGAATGCTTTCGAAAGCCCCAATTTCCCAAAGAAACTCTCTCTCTCTCTCTCTCTCTCTGTGACTTTTCCTCTTGGACTTTATGACCTGTATTGTATGTCTCCATTATAATCTTTTGCCTAGGCAACTGTGTTTTTCATTTGCCTCACAATGATTTGAACCCTGACCATGGCTTTTCTACCCTGTGTGAATTCCAAATTAGGCAAAGACAAGTGCCTTGTGTCAGTCCTTCAGAAAGCCCCCAAATGGGTTAGAACACACAAAGACAAGAATCTGTCAATAAGATCTGCTCTGCTGTCTCTGGAATTAAGGATGAGGGCCCTACTGGGAACATGGGCTACGGTCTTTAAGATGACACCAAGTCAGGGAGGAAGTGGGCAAGGGCAAGTAAAAATGCCACAAAGCTTGCCTACTGTTTTCAGGTTGCATTATTCTTGATTAATGCTCACTTTATTGCTATAGATCTTTGACTGTTTTCTAGAATCATGACAAAGTTGGTTCTCACAGTTTCAGGGGTAGGAGGAAGGGTTATTTGTTTATTTTTACGTTTCTGCAGAGGTTGTGGGAGTTTGGGGCTGTCTACCCTGCCATTTGCTGATGTCTGCAGACACTTTTAATTGTGTTTCTTACTGCTTCCATAATTGGCATAATCATACAAATTCAATTAGATCATTTACATGCCAAAAATCATTAAAGTAGAAAACATAAATGAACATTTTGTTATAATATAGTATTGAAGTATTGAAGGGAAAACCCCTCTTCTAGTTTGTCCAAAAGTCCTGTCAGTGTTGCCTGTCACCTCTCCCTGGTCAGTTATCTCCCACCTGTACCCTTGGGCCTGTTGGAAGGGAGACAGTATAAGCAGAGGCAAAGCCCAGAGGCTCTGAAGTCCAATCAATCTAGTTTTGAATTCGTTCCCATCAAATGCTTAGCTTTGTGGGCAAAGCCAAAGTCTTTTAGCCTTCATGAGTCTCAGTTTACTGATTGGTGAAGAGGAATGTGAATCCCCACCTCCCAAATGTGAAATTGTGCTAAGAAATGTGTGTAATGGACTGCAAATAGTAAGGGCTCAACAAGGGTCATTTCTTATTATGAGGGAGTCAATTTGGGGAAAGGGAAGAGGGGACAGCTTGGGTTATGTTTAGGGAACAGCAAGTAGTTGGGTCTGATGAAGGATGGCATCCAGTAAGAGTCCAACCTGTTTTGCCCATACCCTTGGAGACCCAGCAAAGGTTCTTGAACTGAAGGATGGGGATGTCCTTTAAGAGGCCAATTCTGAAGGGGGAGATTTGGGTAAGGGACGTGGGAGAAAATGAATTATTAAAAAATATTAAGGGCTAAGGATGTATCTCAGTGGTAGACCAGTTGCCTAGCATGTATGAGGCTCTGAGTTTGCTTCCTGCTTCATTCCCAGCAGGAAGGAAAGAAGGGAGGGACAGAGGGAAAGATTAAGCTTCAGTTAGAAATCATGTTCTGGAATTCAGAAGAAAAATGAAGGCAGAAGACTTGAGTTAAGAGAAACTGACTTTAAATGACATCTACAGGCTGATGGCTCCCCAATTTATATCTTTAATCAAGAGCTCTCATTTGCCAGAATGTTGAGAAGTCACCTCAGACTCTGTATGTCCAAGGCTCCCAAACTGGACCCCTAATACTCATCTCACCCCCGCAACTCCTGGGTGCTTCCCCATCTTGTTCATGACAGTTGCACTCATTCTGTTTCTTAGGCCAAAAGCCTTGCAGCCATGTTTCTCTCCTCCTTCCCACACATTCCCTGCTGAGTGAGTCAGCCCTCCTGGCAGCTCTATCCCAAGGCAGGTCCACAACCAGCCCTTCTTGCCCCTTCTTACTTCCACCTTTTGTTCAGCTGCCAGCGTCTCCTGCCTGGATTACTGCTCTGGCCTCCTGACTGAGCTCCTGTGACCATGCTTGTCTCCTCACAGTCTGTTCTCAGTATTAAAGCCAGGTGACACTGTTAAACCTGAGTCAGAGCATGACATTTGCCTCTAAGAACATCCAGTGGCTCCCAACTCGCTCAGGGTAGAAGCCAAGAACTTGCAATGGCTGCCAGGCTCCTCCTGGCCTTCCTGCCCTGCTCCCTCTCCTCTCACTACTTGTCTCCTCTCACTACCTGTCTCTCCAGCCACACCCAGCTCCTTGAGGACCCCGAATACTCCTTGCAGACTTCTACCCAAGTCTTGGCAATTACTCCAGCGGGAAAGCTCTTTCCAAAACCATCTTCACTTTTCATGTTCTCCGGTTTTGGAGCTTCTTCAAAAGTCACCTTCATGGGCAGGCCTTCTTTGGGGATCCCTACATAAAATCTCAATTCTTCCTTCTACTTCTCTTCCCTCCTTCCTTATTTCTGCTAATTACTTTCTGAAACCACATATATTTCACCTATTTACCTTATTATACTTCTTGCGCACTTGGACGCGTGCTTCAGGAGAGCAGGGATTCTTGTCTGTTCTGTTCTCTTTTGGGTCCCAATGGCTACAACTGTGCCAGGCAGATCATAAGGAGCAATAAAGATTAGTTAAGTAAATCAACCTGCATGGGGCCAAATGCTAGACTCTCATGAGGTGAAGGGGAATGAAGCAATGAATGGCAGAACCAGGCAGACAGCAGGATGTTGGAGGAAGTCCCTCTGAGGGACAGTGTTAATAGAAGGAATGGTCACTGGAGGTGGAAGGAAGCAGGTGAGACAGGAATTTCAAGAAGAGAGAGGCCAATGAACACCAAACTGTTGAGCAGAAGTTATCTTGAGAGCTAGATGAACTTATGGCTGAGAAAAGGACTTAGAAAATGAGTGTTTTCATACTCTCTCAGTGGGAAGGAAAATTGGACAGAGGCCTTGGAGGTAAGCTCGGCAGTGTCTATTAAAATGTAATCCATACTGTAGAATCCAGCTGTTCCATTTCTAACTATCTTCTTGTTTTAAAACATTGCACATAAACAAGGAGGCATGCCCATGAATGTTTTCTGCAGCGTTTTTAGAGATAGTGAAAACTGAAAGAAAAAAAAAAAAATCAGAAACTGGAATGGCTAAATAATTTGCAGCACATCTATCATGTGAAATACAATGCAGCAGTGAAAAATAATGCAACAGACCTGTGTATATTGACAGTGTTAAGGTCATAAAGCATATTCTTAAATTCCATGTATACCACCACCACCCCAATTCCATTGAAAAAGACCAAGAGAGGGGAATGGGGCAGAATTATGGGTAATTTTAAAATTTTTATCCATTTCTATAATTTTTAAGCTTTAAAAAAATCATGAATCTGCATCACTTTTATAATCCAACAACATTTTAGAGGTTAAAAACAATTTCTTTCCCCAGCACAAGTATTTTTCAGAAAAACAAGAAAGGAGAATGGTCAGAGAAGAGTAGAGGAGAACTGGGTGAGCCACTGAATGTGTGTATGGTTTCTTAACCCCTAGGGACATTCTGCAGAAGGTAAAAGAGTCAGTGGAGCTAAGGCAAAGACTCAGACCACAGGCAAGACTGCTCCTCCCCCATTAGTGGAAGGGAAGGAGAATTTTGAGATCCAGGGGAGCATTTTTATGTTGAAGAAGACTCGAGGTTTTCAAGGTGTCAGTAGGTGGTTGATTTATAAAGTGAGCTCTGTATATCCATGCATGAAAACTCACCTAACACTGGCTGCTAACAAGTCACCACAGGTGATAAGAGCCAGGGTGTTAATAGCAGCAAAGCAGGGGGCATATGCTCTCCCCTCTCATCTCCTGACCCACCCCACACCCCCATCACCACTTTAGGCCAAAAGCTAACATCACAGCAAGCAAATCTATTTGCAAGCCCTCCTCTATAAAATCTGCATCTGAATTCTCTGTATTACTTAAAAGACTCATAACCCTTTATCATTTCCTGAAGCCCTGCTGCTTTGGAAATATGCCCAATCTTTTCTGAACTTACCGTGCCTTAAACAATCTGAAAAGGTTTGTTCTTTCTTTATTATCCATGAACTATAAGAGCTCAGCAAAAATGTCTACTTTAGCCTCAATACTGATGTTTAACAATGAGTTTTAAATAATTGTGCTGGCCAGGGTTGCTCCTTGCCTGCTGTACTTAAGTCAGCCAAATGACCCACTCAAAACAATTGGAAGGAATTGAAACTGATCCTTAAAATTAGAACCACCCTTATTTAGCTAAGCCACCTCAAACGCTCTTGTTGCTAGCTATGCATTAGCTGCATTCTTTAATGGTCTTCGGCGTTGTATCTGTGCTGAGGAAAGGACACCTGTCAGTATGCCTTGACTTCCTACCCGGCAGCATTTAAATCATCCACTGATGGTGCAAGAGGATGGAGTCCTTTCCTGTGTCCCTTCATTTCATTCAGATCCCTCTTGAAGAATGAGGTGCCACTTCAAAGAGGTGGGCAGTCTGCAGGTGGCCTTACAGCTTCTAGTTGATTTATGCTGGAGTTTAGCCACTGCCTTTGCACAGACTTTGTTTCAGGAAGTATGTTTATCTGACCTTTCTTTGAATAGACAACTGCACAGCAGCTCAGGAAAAAAAATGGGTCCTCCATGTAGAGCGGTGGCATTTGGATGAGCTGCTGGAATTCTGGGGATTCTTTTACTTTGATCCCTTAAGCCTACCCTGGCCACCCTACTGCTGGGCACATCAGATCCTGGACTGATGGGAAGGAGACAAGTGTCCTGAGACTGAGTGTATGATGTAGATCCTGCAGCAGGTATCACTCTAACACAAATCAGACTTAGCTCACTCCATCCACAAGAATTGGTGGTGGTGCCCAGCATTGTTCTGTCTGTTTACTCAGGGAGGCTGTGCTAACACCAGGCACCTGGAGGGGGGCAGGGAAGGGATTGTGCTCAGTGAGGGAGACACTTGCCCTTAAAAACCAGGAGAACTTTTCCTGGCAGATTCCATGGAAGCAGGGTGAGAAGAGATGCTCTCCTAAGAGGATTCTTCCTAATGGGTTTCATTTGCTCACAGTTGAGGTGGACCCCCATTAGTCAGGACCATTCCCCAACTGCATATGGTGGGCTATTTGGTGAATCAAATCCTGTTTCTTTGCTACACTGTACCGTGTAAGAGTGACACTGTCCCCATAAAACAAACTCCAAACCCAGATGCAAACTGAGGTTTGTCAGCTGACCCTGCAGGGAAGGGAATATGGGCAGGTTGCAGGTTGCTCATCCCCCAAGTTCCTTCACCAGCATTCTCTGGGAACTCTTCCAACCTTGGACAGTTGACCTTGGGTGTTACCAGCAGAGTGGCCGCACCTTTATCCCAAAACAGAGAGAGCAGTTTTGCTCCTGAAGCCTTCCTGTCAAATTGAAGTCCATTTTCCAGCAGTGTCTTCAGACAATGCAAAGCCAACAAACATGGAGGCCACACTGTACCTGCCACTGGCAGATGCTCCCTCCTCAAGGGGTGCTGCTGGGGAACTGCAAGCCCAAAAACCTGTGCCCTGGACTGCCTTCATGTCTTCCTAGATAATCAACTACTATTCCTCACCAGTGGAACTGCTTCACTTAAACAAGTCATTGGGCCAAGCTGAGTGCCTTCTTCAAAGATGTTTAAGAACAAGACACTTAAACAGGATACAATAACATAAATATGCCAAAGAAAATGACCTAGCATTCTGTAGAGAGAGGCATTAGCTGACGCGGGTCCATTAGGGTCGCCATCGGGTGCCCGAGCAGTGTTATCTTGTTAATAGAGATTCTCACTGAGTCTTTCTGAAGTTTCTTTCCACAAGTGAAATTAAAATCACGCAATTAAAATGCTCACAGTTGGGGCTGGATGTTCTTGAACTGATTGAAAGATGAAGAAGTGGACACGCCAACATTTTGAAACAGCAATTGTCTCTGTAATTAAATGCAATTAACTGACATAAATGTCTGCTTTTCTCCTCCAAAGACTGATTGAAATGCTAAGATTTTAAAAACATGTCCCCATCTGATTTCTCTTTCCATCCCAACTCACCGCAGAGAGATAACCATTGTGTGTTTTTATTATTTCTTACATATTTAAATTTATATTGGACATATTTATTGCCTGATTTTTTTGTTTATATCACAAGTATTATTCTTGCTATTTAAAAAGTTCACAAAGGATGAATGGATAAAGAAAAAGTAGTAGACATACACAATGGAGTTTTACTCAGTCATAAGAAAAATGAAATTTTGGCATTTGCAGGAAAATAGATGGAACTAGAGACCATCATATTAAGAAAAAGAAGGGCTATATGTTTCCTCTCATATACGGAAGCTAGAGAGGAAAAAGGAAAACAGGTGGGGATGTATCTCCTAAAAATCAAAGGGAGGTCAGTAGAGGAAAGGCAAGTGAGAGGTAAGGAGGGAGGGGGGAAGTGCTGGGAAGTGATATTGTTATATTGTGTGCATGTACAGATAATGTACAGATAATGTAACAACAAATTCCATCATTATGCACAACTCTAATGCACCAATTAAAAATGTGAAAAAAGAAGTTCACAAACATTTTAAATAGCCAAATAAAATCTCATCATACGAGTATATCACAGTTTACCTGACCACTCTCTTATTCATAGAATTTTGCTATTATAGTAATATGGAAAGAACATCTTGTTGCCAAAATCTGCCAAATTTCAAATTTTTTTTTTTCCTTTATAGAGCTTTCTTTTAAGTGCAATTTCCTGGGCCAAAGACTAGAATTTCTTCTCAAGGCTTTTGGTTTATACTGTCAATTTCCATCCAGAAAGGCTACTATTTTATATTTCTTCAATAGGAAAAGAAGCTGCCTAATTCCATGTCCCCCTTCAACACTGAGCATCATCTCTATGAGATTAAACCTGTGGAAAGGCCAGTAGCCCTTTCCTAGAGAAAGGTTACTGCCCAACAGACCCTTTGGGTCTGGAGTAATTTGCAACAAAGATCTGAAATTTTCATATCTCACTGTGTTCCTTGCCAAGGTGAGTACAAGTGAGGTCAGCCCAGGTACATACCCACTGTTTGGTTAACTCACAGCCCACAAGCGGGCAGACAAACTGTTGTCATCCATGAGGACAACATATATCAGGTTAGTCTGGAGTCTGTCCCACCTTGCTCTCCATTTTCCAGCCGTGTTGACCAAAGATGGACATACTGTCTTCCTAGAGAAGATAGAAGACTGGAATGTGATAGAACTCATGGTGAATGAAGAAATTGTCTTCCACTGCAACATTAAGGACTTGGAGTTTGGTAAGCCCTCGAACAAGGTTTCCTACCAGCCCTTTGCCTCCCGTAAGAAGACCCTCAATTTCTAGTTGAAATGGTCAATGAGTCATGCCTGTACTCAAATTGAGGTTCTTTCTGAGTTTTTAATTCAAACTAAGAGCCCAGTACCCTGTAGGATATGGAGGAGAGCATCCCAATCACACACAGTGAAGTGCTTGTGACTGAGCTTCTTTCCAGAACACTGGAAACAGAAATAAAAAATAAATAAATAAATAAAAAAGAACTTAAACCCTGAGCTTTCAAATATATGATGGAATTTAAAGATAATAGCTTTTTCTGATGTTTAATAATGTGTGTTTTATTATTATTTGCTTTTAAAGTGATTTCTGTTCCATTTGTTTGTTCTATCTAAACTTGCTAAGACAATTAAAGTAGATATGCTTGTAGTATATGGCATTATCAGCAACATTCTAGGAATTTCTTTGCCCTGGAGGGCTTCTGGTCTGGAAGGCTGGCACTGTGTGAGTGTCCCTGAGCTCAGAAGTAAAAGTTTTTACAATCCACTAACTCTTTTAAAGCCTAGTTAACATTTTAAATGCCCAGGGCCTTTGCAAATGCACTCCTGTTGGAAGCCATAGGTATATTTAATGTAATATCAAATTGGATGTATTAGGTGGCCAAAAGAAAGTGATCTCTCTTTCTCTAGGAGGTGATGGTAAGCTAGATCCACTGTGTGAAGAGGCCAGGATAGCGGTACTAAATGCGGACTGATCCTTCGTGGAACAGACAATGTCAGCTGACTCAGGTCTTTCTGTGATGCCAGCAAAGTGGCCTTCCAGCACGTGGCCATTGGGCTCTACCAGTCAGAACAAGGTGATGCTGATCTGTCCTTCAGTTTATGCAGCCTTGGGTTTTCCCTGTGGTTGCACAGGGACCACAAAAATAATAAAACCACATCATTTACGGCTTCTCTCAATCTTGACCCATAGGGATAGCCCTCCAATATCAGGTACACACTGAGCCGAAGGAAATAATAAATGCAATCTAATAACAAAGCACCATCCTTTACTAATAACACATCGTTGCCAGAAGCATTTGAGATTCCATTCTATAGTAAGTGAAGATCTGGGAACAGGTGAAATTAAAGAGTGGGTGGAGATGGGGCTGGATTGGGGGTGGGGGTAGGAATTGAGGTCTTTGGAAATCTGAACCAAAAGTCAATGTTAGTACAGTATTTGGAAACCTAGTTATTCCTATAGATTAATTTCCTGTTCCCAGTGGAATAAATATTTTAAATTACTAATATAAAATTAACTGAAATCAAATGTTTAATTATCCCTCTTTCAAATAAGAAAATTATCTGCCTTCTCTTACATTAGCCAGTCCAACAGGCTGCTCTAAACAGTAAAGAGTCCTGAGCAGAAACAGGAAGCGGTAGCCCACCCCTTTGGAGGAGAACAGAGCCCTGTATAAAGAGGGTTTTAGCTATGGTCAGTGTAAAAATGTCATGTCGAAATGGTATTCTTTTTGCTACAAGGTTCTATGCACAAACTGTAGGATATATTCTTAGTTATAGAGCAAAGAAGAGGGGAGAAACGTAGATACCGATCTAATGACCTTAAACATGAAGTTCTGCTCAGAAGGCCTCAGACAGGCAGGTTCGCCCACAAAAGACTGGAGCCTGCACTGAAGGAGCAGGACTTTCAGAGCCTTAGGGAACCCACACACCTGGGGAGTAAGCCTTCTCACCAACCCAGGCAGCCTCAAACCCTCCCACACCCTGAACTCCAAAGGCCAACAGGGACTCCAGAGTCCCCTTGTACGGGCTTTTTTCTCATATTTGATGAAATAGAAGGTATAATTTTAAAACTCTGGGTCAAGCATCCCTTACTGGAGCCGACCCAGAGATTACCAATCACTTAGAACTGTTTGGACATATTTAATCATTGCCTTGGTGAGAAACCGGCTCAAAAATTTTCTTTCTCTCAATGTTTGTGCTGATTTTCACATCTTTAGTGACCCTAGATTTAGTCCCATTTTCCAAAAGACTGGGCAATTTTATGAGACCCTGTTCCAGAACAAAAATAGGGCTGAAGATGTAGCTCAGTGGTAGAGCAACCCTACCAATTCCCAAAACAAAAAAAAAAAAAAAGAAAGAAAAAAAAATCAGTTTCAATTCCTATAGATGTGGGATTCTTTGTTTCAATATAAACACATTAGTACAAGAAAAATATATTTTTATTAAAGAAAAGGGAAACATACAGGTAATGATAAAAAAAATTAATAACATTTTAATATATTTCACTTTGGGTTTCTTCTATTTATTGTCTGAATGTTCTTAAAGAGATAGACATGTACAGAAACTGATTTTACCCATTTGGGATCACATTACCTGTACACAATTTTGTGTCTTTTCTTTTTTAACTTAAACATTTTATATTAAGCTTCTTCCTATGTGACTGAGGACGTGCTAACCGTACAGGCATTGAATCAGGAAAATTCTTGTGCACTGATTCCCACTTTCACTGCCAAAATTTCTTGTGCTGAGAACTAAAATTATAAGTGTTCCCCCATCTGCACTGGGAATGGTAGTGTCAACTCCAAGCACTGTGGAATTCCATGTCCTCTCTGGGGGCTCTGTAACCCCAATGTTGAACTGGTACCAGATACTCCATGGCAGCTTCCTTGTTCCCTTCCCTCCATGACCAGAACTGAAGGGCAGGTAAGGAGAGATTTTATGCAGATTATGAGAAAAACCGGAGTGCAAAAAGCTTCTAAGAGATGTTTATGCCCAGGGCTCTGTGCTCCAGTTGAGATCAGAGGCAAATGAGGTTTGATCCAGCATTTACTTGGAAAAGTCACAGGGGTTACCTCTGGGTGGTAGGATTGGAGAGGTGAGTGGGATGGGAAAGAGAGAAGAAACCTATCATTCCTTCCACATCACAAATGTTTTCAGTGGTGGGATTGATTTTTCCTTGTTTATGAATGCATGTAAGGGATTGTCTTCATCTACTTTGGTTTGCTATAACAAAATACTCAACACCGGGTATTTTATATTATAAATTATAAATATTTTATGTTATATATTATGAAGAAAAGAGATTTGTTGGCCTCACAGTTCTGTGACTGGAAAATTCAAACAGTATGACATCAGAGTCTGGCGACGGCTGCTGGCTATATTACAACATGGCAGATGGCATCACATGTGAGAGAGGAAGTAAGAGACAAGGTTCAACCTTCATAACAACCTACCCTTGAGGAAACCAATACTCTTCTGAGAGACCAAACCAATTCAGGGAAGCCAGCATTAAACCTTTCCTGAGAGCAGTAATGACCCTGTCACCTCCCAGCAGGCTCCTCCTCTTAAAGGTCCCACCACCTTACAACACTATTTCTTTGGAGATCAAGCTCCCAGCACATGATCCTTAGGGGGACAAACCATATCCAAAAGGGGTACTTTTCAAATAAACATTTAAAATAGAATTAAGACTCTGATGTAGAAGTCATCTATTTGTGTAATATAACTCTCCTCTGTTATTAAGGACTTTTCTTTGGAAACATCTGAAGAACATCACCTCCTTCTGTTCTTGTCTTCTGTCTTTCGGAACATACCTCCCTGCAGAGAGCCAGGAAACCTATCAAGAGAAAAGGGATCTGTGCTTAACAAGCTAGACATGCAGATGCATAACCCTTTTAAAACACCACTTAATTAAATCACATTTTAAGTTTTATAAAATGTCAAATCAATGTCACTATTAGTGGAAAATATAAAGAAACTGACTTTTAAAAATAAAATTAGAAATGTCGCTCTGTCTCAATAGTTTTAAAAAGATATTTGGAATCCATTTCTTTCTTCTGGCTTTTAACAGTTAAAAAGAATAGATTTTTCAGGGGGTCTTCCAGGGCTCCTGCCTGGGGCCTCACTGGCTATACCTGTTCTCTTCCTTGAGTTTATGCTTTAAAATCTTAACTAATAAATAAATAAATAAAATCTTAAACAATACTGTGACAAAGCCATATAGAAGAGAACTGTGTTAAAAATCAGTTCCCAGTGGGGCGCAGCACTGCATGCCTATAATCTCAACTACTCAGGAGGCTGAGGCAGGAAGATCACAAGTTCAAGGCCAGACTGGGCAATTTTATGAGACCCTGTTCCAGAACAAAAATAGAGCTGAGGATGTAGCTCAGTGGTAGAGCAACCCTACCAATTCCCAATACAAAAAAAAAAGAAAGAAAAAAAAATCAATTTCCAAGGTAAGTTTCAGGATATTTCAGCAGTAGGGAGGTGGAGGGAGAACCCCAAAGGGACCCTCAATATCTTCAGTGGCAAAAGCTGCTCCCATTGGATACATCTCCTGGACAAAGTAATAGTAAAATGTAGTACTCAAATCCTCCTCCTTCAGATGTTGACCTCCAGCTAGTGACATTTACCTCCAGTTAGCAGGGATTACAGAGTTATAGGGAAGGAACATCCCAGATGACCATGTGTGTACACCTTGTGAATGCCAAGTTTCCAGGAAAAAAACATCAGCTGGCCAAATTCAGGTGAAAGACGAGAAACTACCAGGCCAGGTATCTGACATAAAGTACGGAGAGATATTTTTCCCAAACTCTGTGAACATTTAAAGGGATCATGGAAAAGAACATATCAGACTGTGGAGTAACCAGGCGCTCTAGTCCTAGCTGTGAACCACTGTTCCGAGCCTACATGCCCCAAGGCCTAGGGAGTTCAGGCAGCAGGAGTCTGAGTGCTAAGCTAGGAAAACAGGGAAACAGCATGGTGAGTGCCCATGGACATTGCCTCATGTGGGGACTGTGAAGAGGGGGAGTGGGATGAACTATTAGATCAGGAGCTCCTCCTATGCTTGGAGGAGTGGACGCCCCTCAGCTCCAATGCCACAGTTTTCTGTGTAGGAGGAAACTGGTCTGGTGGCATCAATATTCTGGATTTTTCTAGAAAGGCTAGGAATCTGGATTTCTATTTCAAACTTCATTTTTTGTGTGCTGGGGATCCAACCCAGGACCACAGGTATTCTCAGCATCTATCACTGAGCTATATCCCCCAGTTCCTCAAACTTTTGATTTTAAAGTGTTGGCTCTGTTTTTTTGTTTGTTTTTTTTTTACGTAATACTTACTAAAAAACAGAAACAAGCACATTTGTAGATAATCCCTGTTCCTGTTTGCCTGGGATCACTTTAATATACTTCTTTAGTCTGGGCATCATTTTCTTTTTTCTTTTTAAATTTTTATTTGTTCTTTTTAGATATACATGACAGTAGAGTATATTTTGACATATACATATATGGAGTATAATTTATTCTAATTAGGATCCCATTCTTGCGGGGATGCAGAGTTTCACTGGTCATGTATTCACATATGAGCACAGAAAACTTACGTCCAATTCATTCTACTGTCTTTCCTATTCCCCTCCCTGCTCCCTTCCCTTCATTCTCCATTGTCTAATCCAATGACCTTCTGTTCTCCCCCCAGTCCCACATCCTTATTGCATGGACATCATTTTCTTCATGAATTCCATGGTCACTCTTCCCTGTCCACAGGTTTCTTTACCCTGGTAGCCTTCCTGCCTACAAGGGTGCTGTATGTAGATACCTTTTTTTCCAATGAAAACGCCTGACCCAACCATTTGGTTATGCAAATAAAAAAGCAAAGACTACAGATCTCTTAAATAACACCTGAAAAGGTGAGACTCTGAAAAGCTTTATTGTTTCTGTGATCAAGTTGGAGGAAGCTTATTTTAGGCAGAGCTGCTCCTCTTAGATCACATTTCCTGCCTCTTAGTGAAGTGTCAGACTACACCTGCGTACACAGTCACAGAACTCTGTGAAAATATGTGTTCTCATTTGAGTGGTCCTTCGAGGAGTTCAAGAACTAGACCCAGAAGACTGAAGAAGAATGGTAAGTCCCAGGCCCCTATTCACATGGGAGTAACAAGTTAGAGGGAGTTCAGTCCAAACTGTACTATTGATGTCCCCAATGTATAACTTTTAAGACCCAAACTTATAACTCTAAGGAATGCACTGACTTTACGGTCTCCTGTAGGCAGATTCTAAGTCCCATTCCTATGTTCTGATTTAATAGGTTTGGGAGAGCCCCAGGACCTGCATTTGCAACACATGCTTTAGGTGATTCTGCCACTCATAGTTCTTTTCTGTTCTGATATAGCTCTGATATATGTCAGGGTAAGACCACATCCCGCAGATAGAGATAGGCACTTGCCCCAAGGAAAATGGAGCTGCCCTATGTCTATACCCTAGGAAGAGCTAGAAAGGCTAGCCCTAGACAGGTGAAATGGGCTATTTCCTCCCTCTTGGCCTCATGTTCTTGGACCTGGATTCTAGGTAACCTATTGGGTGAAAGAAGATGCTTGCATAGCTTGGAGGTAGGTTGGGGTTAGGCTGGCAAGCATTCCTGAGCATCCAGCCAGCTCTTGCTAACAGTTACAGCAACAACTGAGCTGTCACAGGGAGAGATCTATTCTTTCCTAGGGCTGTATTTACTCTTTGGGTGGAGGCAAGGGCCAGCAGGAAGGATACTCCCAACATGAGCACAGCAGCAGTGGTGGTCTCAGAAGTCAGTAGCCCTAAACCTGCTGGAGGTGAGTCGAAATGTGGAGGCCTCCCAGAGTGTGGGAGCACACAGCCCCCACCACTTCTGTCCAGAGAAAGGACACCTTGGAGGATGTGGATTTGTCCTTCAACCATGCAGAAGGACACTTCTGAGCAATTTGGAGTTTTATGGATAAATCTTTGAGTTGTATCCATAAACTAGGAAGACTGAGACAGCATTTGGATTATACATAAGAAAATTATTTACCTTTCTATACACATCTACTTGTTAAAATGCACACTTACATTAGTGATTTTTACTTTGGGTAAAAAGCAATACAGACCTGTATTGTGAAAGACTCTATGGAGGGAAGGAGAGGGGTCAAGAGGGAGAGCACACCTCCCTAAGGACTATTAGATTTCAACTTGTTCAATCTGCAGACACTTCTGATGGAGATTGATATGATTAACATCCAGGACATGAACATGTAGCTCAGTCAACCTCTATTACTGATGTAATCATACATTGAATAGGGAAAACTAGGTTAAGAACCTCGGCTACAAATTTTGTATAAAGCACTCCTTTTTCCATTAACTTTTATTTTAAGCTTTGGAATATGTTCTGAACTGCTGTAATATTGTACCACAAATTGTTCCCCAAATACATTACATTTTTTCAGGACTTTTAAGTTCTACCACTGACATAGACCTTATCCTATACACATATAATCTGGTTACCCCAAGTTTCTTATAATTCCTCCAAGGAAACCATAGCTTTTACTCTTTTTTGCCCTTCTGTTTCTGCTTCCTCCTGGAATGCCCATGCTGTGTTCTCTGGCTGACAGAATCTGACTCAGTCTTCAGATCACTAGGGGCTCATCTATCACACCCCCTTATAGACCTCCCTGCTCTACTCCACTGCCCCCGCTCTACAGCACCAGGTACAACCTTGCGGGTACTTCCTGCCACAATCTGAGGAGGCTGGCTGGCTAGTGTCCCTGCCACCTCTGTAGGACAAGCTCAGCAATGAGGCGTTCTCTTCTCCCTACCTTTGTGCTCTGGAGTGTAGAATCAAGTTCAGCCGCCTGTTGAGGAAACATCCAAAATAACTGGTTGAATCCAGTTAGCAAGTGAGAAATCGTGATGGTTAATCTTATGAGTCAACTTGACTGAGATATGGAGTGCCCAGATATTTGATCAAACTTTGTTTTGGGTGTGTTGGCGAAGGTATTTCTGGATGAGATTAACACTCAAATCAGTAGACTCAGTAAGGCAGACTGCCTCCTCACTGGTGTGAGTGAGCCTCATCTGATCCATCGGAGACCTGAATGGAACAAGAGGAGGGAGGAGAATCTGCTTTCTCTGCCAACGGTTCTCAAGCTGGATCACTGGTCTTCTCCTACACTCAAACTGGAACTTCTAACACCAGTATTCCTGGTTTCAGGCCTTCATATTCAGACTGAAACTACACCACTGACTCTCCTGGTTCTCCTGTTTGTAGACAGCAGATAGTGGAATTATCTGCCTTCATAACTGTGTAAGCCAATTCCATGTCATATAGTTATAGAGAAAGATAGACACAGATACAGATGATAGAAATAAATTGGTTTATTTCTCTCAAGAACACTGATCAATATCAAAGTCTAGAATTCCTCAGTCCCTAGAAACACTGATTCCATCTTCCCCTCTGCTCTGGCATCTCAACTTGGAGCCCTCTGGTCCTTTGTAGATACTGAGTTAAAACCATCAGGTAGGTGTTACAGGGAACTGGAAAGAGGAAGGGACAAGAAGGGCTTGCTTGTAGGGCTTGTTTTCTCCTTTATTTATTTATTTATTTTTTTTAGAGAGAGGGCCTTGCAATATTGCCCAGGCTGAGCTCAAATTCACAATCCTTCAAACGCAGCCTCCTAGGTAATCCTAGGTAGCTAGGATTACAGGTGTGCACCACCTTGCCTAGCTTGCCCCCTCCCTTTTAAGAATTCTCAGAAGCCGCATTTGATCCTCCTCCACTCACATGACTAAACCTACCTACAAAAGATGTTCAGTCAAGCAGCAGCACACTGCTACAACACGTTGTTAATAAGGTGCCTGGGCAGGACAGTGAATGGGAGGAGGCCAGCAGCCTCCGCCACCTGCAGGCACCCGTAGGTGCTCACGGGTCTTCTGCTACTTGTATTGAAGGGAACTTGGTCATCGCTAGAGTGCTTACGATGCCTGGTCTTATGACAAGCTGAGAGTTTTAGGTCTGGGAACATTTCTAGACAGTTCTAAAACTCCTTTCATCTTATCTCCCTCATCCTGCTAGATATTATAGGCAGATTCATGAAAAAACATCAAATCACCTTAAGTAAATCTGTAAATTTAATGTCATCCCAATAAAAATACCAACAGAACTTTTTGAAAACAAAGCAAAGTGATTATAAATTTTATATTGAAATACAGATAAGTAGTAATAGCCCAAAAATAAAGTAAGAATCCAAAACTTGATACACAGAGGAACATAGCTTATGATAAAGGGTGAATCACTAGGCAAGAGTATTCTTTCTAAATATTGTTAGGAAAATTGAACAGCTATCTGTAGGAAAGCTGGATTTATACCTACTCTTTTCCTGGAACAAATTTTAGATGAGTCAATATTTAAATGTAATAAATAAAATTATAAACTCGAAATTTTTATAAACTTGGAATAAAGGCCTTTGTAATTATGAGTCAAAACTCAAAAACATATAGAATAATGGCTAAGTTCAATTCTAGTTCTGCGTGTTTTAAAAAAGAGCAAATAGCATCAAAAATTAAAATACCTGTGGGAAAAAGTATTTTCAACTCATATCTTTAATCAATATATAACTCTCACAAATCAATAAGAAGACTAACAACCAACAGGAATTTTAAAAGGCAAAGGAAATAAAGAGATCATTCACAGAAAAGAATACAAAAATGGTTCTTAAAGACGGGAAAAAGTGTTTAACCTCACTTATAATCAGATCGATGCAAACTGAAACTGAGATACTATTTTAAAAAGTGATAACACTGTATGTTGGTGAGGATGTGGGAAACAGACATTCCTGCATCAGCAGGAGCAGTATAAATTGATAAAATGTCTGTAGAGCCATCTGGCATTATTCACCAAAAAATTTAAAGCATATATCCTTGATTCAGTATTATTCCCCTTAAGAAATTTATCCTAAAGCTCTACATCTACACAAACAAATTTACATAGGAAAAAAAAAAACTCTTTAGAGCCTAGCTTGTAATAACGAAAGATTGGAAGCTACCCTGTATTGGCTTATTTCACTTACCATGATACTCTCCAGTTCCATCCATTTATCTGCAAATGCCATAATATTATTCTTTTTTATGGCTGAATAATATTCCATTGTGTGCACAACCATAGAAATAAAATGATGTACCCCATTTGTGTACAATGAATCAAAATACAGTCTGTAAAAAATAAAAATAAAAAAAGATTTTAAAAATAATAAAATAAAATCTAAAAAAAAAGAAAACCTTTTCTCTAAATATATTAGTTACCTCAAGTATTTCATTATAGTACTGCAAAGCTGACTAATACAGTCAACAGGTGTTGAGTATGTGAAGAAATCAGAACCCTTATATACTCACTGCTGATGGGACTCTTAAATGGGCAGCCATTTGGGAAAGCAGTCTGGAAGTTCCCATAAAAGGAATATATACAATTACCATATGATCCAGCAATTCTATTCCTAGTTATATGACCAAGAGAAAGAAAACACGTTGACACAAAAGGTTGTTCATGAATGCTTAAAGCAGCATTTATTTATAATGGTCCAACGTTAGAAATAACCCAAATATCCATCAACTGATGAATGAAAAAGCAAAATGTGGTGTACTCTTACAATGGAATGTTATTCTAGCATAGAAAGGAACAAAGTTCTGATACATGCAACAACATGGATGAACCTTGAAAACATTATGCTTAAGTAAAGGAAGCCAATTTATAAAAGACCACATATTATGTGAATCCATTCATATGAAATGTCCAAATAGGCAAATAGAGAGAGACAGAAAGTAGTTGTATAGAGCTAACAGAAGGGGGACTTAGAGGGTGATGGCTGAAGAATAAGGGATTCCTTTTGATATGATGAAAATGTCCTGTTATTGAGGCAATGGCTATACAAGTGTGAACACATTAAGATCCATTGACTTCTGCACTTTAAATGAGTGAATTGTATGGTATGTGAATGATATTATCAATAAAGTTGCTGCCAAAAAAAGCAAATTGCCTCCTTCCTCTGAACTATTTGGACAACTCAAAACAATGAAGTGGTGTTTATACCTATGTTATGGTTCAGATATATGGTGTCCCCCAAAAGCTCCTGTGAGAGACAGTGCAAGAACATTCAGAGATGAACTGATTAGATGAGAGTTGTAAACTAATCAGTGCATTAATACACAGATATTAGATAACTGGGTGGTAACTATAGCATGTAGGGTGTGGTTGCAATAAGTAGGTCACTGGTGGCATGACTTTGGAATTTAGATTGATGAGTGGGGCTCTCTCTGTTTCATGGCTGTCATGTCCGAGGCTGCTTTCCTGCCATATCCTTCCACTTTGATGTTCTACCTCATCTTAGGCCCAGAACTATAGAGTCAGCTGACCATGGACTGAACCTCTGAAATCATTAACCAAAATAAACTTTTTCTCCTTTAAATTGTTCTTCTCAGGTCTTTTGGTCACAATGAAGAAAATCTAACTAAAACAATCCATCTATAAGTACTGGTTTTTTCAAATTTGTCCATATCACAAATACATTAACAGTATTCTCAGGTGTTTGCATGTGGTGAATATACACCCATTTACATAAAGAAAAATATAACAGAAAGAATATTATTCCTGGGTTATCCAAGAACAAAGTGAAGAAGAAGGAGAGCATTGTATATACTTCTACTTTGCTTGAAATCTTTACAATGAGCACACGCAACTTTGTTAGAATACAATAAAAAATTATCAAAGCCAAAAAGTCAACTCCTCTACTGTGATGTCTATAAACTATCAACCCTTGGTTATATACATAAACTGATCTGATTGCCTGATGTAGCTAATGTTGTTGAACACTTGCAAGAGCCTTACACAGCCTTATGCAATATTTTCTTCATATAGTAGATGGAGAAATTGAGTCTTAGTGGAGGTGAGGTACTTACCCAGACCAGGTAAAAAGTGGCCAAACCTGAGGGTAGAGCCCATGTCCAAACTTAGGACCCCAAGCACAAATTTTCTTACTCTATCCCATTTCATTGTTGGAATGGGACTAGAGCTATTTTTGTAACTTTCTCAAAACTAAACTTTGAGGAATATACCTCAAAAATAAGGAACATAATCCAGCTATAGTACCCATATAAAATAAACCAGGTTCATGCAACAAACTTCAAATATCACCAAAATTTAAGCCAGAGACTAAATAACACCAAAGGAGGCTCAGAGCAACTCCAAGAGTTGAGCAATTCTTGTCTTTAAAATGTGCCTGTCTCCCAAATTATGTTGTTATAATGTGTTCATTCACAAATATGTAACAGAAAATTCCATCAATATGTACAACTAAAATGAACCAATAAAAAATGTGGGGAAAAAATAAAATATGCTAGTCTCAGGAGGCTGAGACAGGAGGATCATGAGTTTGAAGCAAGCCTCAACAACTTAGTGAGGCCCGAAGCAATTCAGCGAAACTCTGTCTCAAAATAAAATATAAAAAGGGCTAGGGATGTAGCTGTGTGGTTAAGTGCCCCTGGGTTCAACCTCTGGTACCCACACCCCCAAAATGAGCCAGTCATTTAAATATTCACTGGGGATTCAGCAGCACAGGGAAAATGGGTTAAATGAGTTAAATACCTCAATACCCAGTGGAAAAATATCCAAACTTCTTGTTGATTGCTGTACTTTCTGAAGAAAGCAGCAGAGAAGTACTAAATCCAGGAAGTACAGTGGCATTTGTAGGTACGCTGGAAACTGTCCTTAAAGAGACATATATTTTCCCTTTTTCTGTAAAATGCTCCTAAAACATCCAATAGAATTTCACTATTTTTAACTGTCTTAATATTTCTCTCAATTTGCTACAAACATTAGCACTTTACAAGAGGGTTCTGGTGCTTTGCAGTTAGAGGTGTTTCTGAATGTATTTCCCAAATATTGGCCCGTCTTATGGTTCTGTTCACAACCACCTTCTCCCTGCACACTGTGAGGTCACACCCACAGCTTCAGCTCTAACTCCCCAAGCTCTTTCTCCAGCTCTGTTTCCTTTGTTAGGCACAAGATTCCAAATTTCGGTGACCAAGTCAGGAAATTTTCCCCTTCAAATGGGGTAGGCCAAGGGAAGTTGGCTTCAGAAAATAGGAAATATGTTGGTTAGTTTAACTGAGAAGTCCAGCTTCAGGCATAACTGAACACAAGAGCTCAATAAGCAGGGCTCTGCTTATTGATTGTCTGCTTTCCTCAGCACTGACTCTGTTCTCAGGCAAGCTCACCCCAAGTAGTGACAAGACAGCCACCAGCAGGCCTAGGTTGATATTTCACTGGCTGAGAAATCCTAACAGAAAGAACACTTTTTCTTCCCAATAGTGCCAATAAAAGCATAGCTTGACTTTTACCAGCTCAGACTGGGTCAGTATGTGTTCATTTAAGACCAATCTTTGTGACCTGAGTTAGCCAGGCCTGAGTCACATGTTCACTTTTGGGGTAGAGAGGATGGAAATTCAATCTTAGTAGAACCAACAGAATTGATAATGGGAAAGGGATTAGTTTCCCAGAAGAAAATGGTGCATCTGTTTCCAGAGTAAAAAAGAAGAGATGCTGAGTAGCCAAAAACAGTAATTGTCTCACAGATGACCCATAGTGAAACCAACACATCTTCTCCCCAGTGCTCTTTTTCCGACTATATCCCCCACATTAAAGTTATGATCAATGACCTACCTAATTTGGAAACTTGGGGACAGCCACCACTACTCTTTCACCATAGTATTTCTCCTGAAAGATTACCAATCTGCCCTTTCCTCAATGTTTTAGTCAACTTTCCTTCACTTTATCAAATAGTCAAAATAATCAGCTCACAAAGAGAAAGGGTTTATTTTAGCTCACAATTTTGGAACTTTCAGTCTGTGATCAATTGGTCCCATTGCTTTTGGGCCTGTGGCAAGGCAGCACACCATGGTGAGAGTGAGTAGCAGAGCTAATCACTCATCTCATGGCCAGGGAATTTTTGAAAGGATGAGGAAGGGGCTGTGGTCCCATATCCTCAATGACTAGAACACCTAAGCCTCAGTTTTAAAGGTTTAATTACCTTCCATACCTTCCAATAACACCTCTGTGGGGTTCAAGCCCTTAATACATGGACCTTTAGAAGGCACTTAAGATTCAAACTACAACACTTGACAATACCAGTACTTCTGCATGAGGTTGGAATTGCAACATCTCCTACCTGAACTATTTCACTCAATTTCTATCTTGTGATTCAGTCTCCATGGTCTCTTGAGAACCACTCTCCACAGGACTGCTAAAATAATCTTTTTCAGCTTCTTGACACCATGTTATATGTGGGGACCTCCCCACATTTTGCATCTTGGTACAAGCAGAGTCTTGAGTGACAGGAGCAAATGGCCCACTTGGTCAGTTGGAAGCACCTGCCCTACACCTTGACTCTGGGACTTGTGGCATGAGGACAGTGAAAGAATGAATGTTGCATTCTGTGGTCCCAGCCGTGGCAGTGACGCCTGGTTTCTGGGCATAGCCTGGGAAAGCACACCAACCATGGCATGCTATGACCTTGACATCCCATCACGGCCCGGCCCGTGGTACAGCTGCTGCATTTGACCTTGGTAGTCATGTCTGTGGGCTCCTCCCAGGCCTGTCTTTGTGGTGTAACTTGACCTGCTCCTCTGGCTTCAGAGCTTCTCCTTGTCCCTGTCTTTTATTCAGCTTGTTTCTCCAGACTTCTTGGCAATTATTTAATTTCCCTGATTTCCTTCCAAACAACTACCTTTTGACCTGTCTCAGCCAGAGTCCACTAAGTTGCCCACAGTGATAACCCTTGACCAGGACACCCCTAAGTGGCTTCAGAATCAAGTCTGAACTTTTCAGTTGGCTATAAAGGACTGGTTATGATCTTGTATCACTGGCCCACTGCCCACCCCACAGCTCTAAGAGACCAGCAACTGATTTTATCATCCCAGCCTCACCTGGTAAGATGCTGCCCAACCCAAACTCCTCTTTCTTCCTCATCCTATCTCCCACAACCAAATGGTGGGGTTCTCCTCTGGTGTCCTGCAGTCCTCATGCTACATAGGCTGAGTGAATGCCTGGCACTTTGCATTCATGTGTCTGTCTGCTTAGAGGGTCAGAGAGCACCTCAAAGCAGCATCCAAGTAATTTTTTACATCTCGTGCCTCCTACCCCCGAGCATATCACAGCATATGTTGCCTATCAATCCTTCACAATCAAATGGATCAACACCTGAAGGCAATCAACATTCCACCCTGCTGGCCTGAACAGATACCCCACACTTGCTTAAGGGGCAGCACAGCATTCTTGATTCATAAATCATGTCAGGAAGTGTTTAAATGCCGTAGGGGAGAGTGAGTAGTACAAATTGTTGCTGACAGTTTCTTAGTATCTTCCTTGGGGATCTGATGACCCACTGGAGGAAACTGTCCTCCTTGGGTCCTGGTGCCTGGAAAATCTCTGTGATTGGAATGGGGAAGACTTTGTTCTACCCTTTGACCACTATGGTAGACAGTGGCTGTTTTCCTGGCTACGTTTCCTCCACCATTTTATAGTACCAGTTCTGTTTTAAAGACCCACCTTACCCTGGCTCAGTGTACATGGTCCACTGGAACTCCATGCCCAGCCCTGTTGCTGCTGAGACTCGTGTCTGGCCAATCAGAGCACCACATCCCCCAGGCCATAAATTTTCTTAGGTTAGCATGAATAAAATTTCCTATTACCTGGAACCAAAATGTTTTTCACTAGATCTGCCACTAAATCCAACAGTGGGTGCTCAGCAAGATGAAATCATCTATTGCCCAAAGCAAGGTGGAGAGCCCGAGCCACACAGAAACTGGGGCAGCTCCCTGCAGCTCCAGGCACATCCTGATCCAGTCTGGAACTTGAACCAATCACCTGCTCCTGTAGGAGCTATGGACAGTTCCCTCATTTGGGGCACCTCCAGGTGCCCACTCACCCAGGGCCCTCTGTACACAAAGCAGAATCTGTAGAAGATGAAGATTCCCCAGGGAGAAAGAGAGAGGGCTTCTATGCCATACCCATAGTAAATGCTCTAAAAGTGTTTCCCAGAACAGCAGAAGTTATTCCTCTTATTAGCTATAACTTCATAGTTACTGACCAACCAGAGGACAAATGTAGTTAACAATAATATACTGTGTATTTTGAAATAGCTATAAGACAAGATTTTAAATCCTCTCACCACAAAAAAATTACAAAATTTTGAGGTAACAGATAAACTAATTACTTGGTTTGATCATTTCACAATGTATACACGTGTAGATCACCATGTCCTGTAAGCATGTGCCATTATGTGTTAATTAAAGGTTAAAAAAAATTAATGTAAAAAAGACTTGCTCAGATTTATCCTACTCCCTGAGGCTCTTTTCTGTCTTACCTACCTAGACTGGCCCTTCTCTGCTCTCCACTCCCTGTACACTCCGCTGCCTCCCCTTTTCCTCTGTTTTCTCTCCTCAGTCAACTCCTTCCTTTGACGCCATTCCAGGGAACAAAGATCACAGTTCTGGAGGTTGGTGCCTGTTTTGACTGAGGAAACCATGCCAAGCTCTTCATACACGATCATGCATTCTCACTAACCTGTGAGCAACAAGTCTTGTTATCTGGGTTTTTGAAGAGCTAACAGATGATGATTGTGCATCTTGTGGGATACTATGTGCTGTCGTAGACCAATTATGCATTGTGTATTCATCAACTCAGGACACCCAGGATTACCCATCACCTCAAACTCTTTACCATTTTTTTGTGATGAAAACAAATTTCTCTCTTCTAGCTAAGTTGAGTCTATGATACAAACAGTTTGGAGAGTAAAGACAACGTCCCACAGCCCCACGGCTAACTAGGGGCAGAGACAGGGTTCAAACCCAGATCTCTTTGACCCAGATTGAGCAGAGAAAATGGCTCCAGGAAGAGGGTGCTGGTGAACAAGAGAGAAAGCGACAGAGGTGGCTGAGAACATGTGGTCTCACTTCATGAGAAGTGGAGAAGGTGTTAGAACATGTTAGAGCTTTTGGCAAAGGAAAAAAGTATATGTTGCGGAGGTTTCCCTGAGAAAAATGATTGTAGCTGTGATATGTTTGGGAAAGTAGCTCTCTTTCCAATATGTTGTTCAGTTTGTCATAGCAACTGTTGCTCTTTTCCAGACAGCAGGACTTGTATGTTGTAGGAGTCCTGCCCCTCCTCAGCACAGATGGCTGCCATGTTGTTGAAAATGCACGTTTCGGAGGCTTTGATCCCAGTGAATAGTGCCCCAAGTCCCTTTATGAACAAGACAATCTGGGACACACTTGTATTTTTGAAAATGCTTTCGGTGTTGCTCATATAAAAGTGTGTGTGTCATTTTATGGAATGGGGCATGGAAAAAAGACAAACTTGTGCTTTCTTTGTCCACCTCCCAATCTGCATGGTCAGGGGTAGAGAGGCAGAAGTGGGGTATGAATGCCAGCTCAACTCCCCTCTTGCTGAATTACTGGAAAATTACTCAGACTCTCAATTCTCAGTTTTCTCACCTATAAAATAGAGGTGGCAATAACAGCCCCCCCAACCCCAGACTATCACGAGGACAAAATAAAAGAGTACAAAGAGCCCACTGGTACACTGGTAAGCCACTGGTAAAAGTCAGTGATTATTCTTTGTTTTTTATACTTTCTCATTTGTACTCAAAGGACATATATTACTTTTACCATCAGGAAAAGCATAAAGTTTAGTTTTAGAATTGTCTGCAATAAAGCTGCAGCATCTGTTTCCTCTGGCCTTTCTGGGTCCAGCAATTCTGAGAAGGAAATGACCGCAGGGTATTTTCATTTTGCACTTCAGCTGGAAAGAGAAGTGACAAACAGCATGAAGAGGTAGATAATTTGTAACATAGTTCCACTCTGGCCTCCAGATGTTGAGAATTCCCTCTCAACAATTCTGTGTTAAAAGTTTCCTTGAATGTTCAAAGACAAAACAGCTCTTGTCATTCTCTCCTGTTCCCCACATATGGAGAAAACATAATGAGCCCCAATCAGGTCCACCTTGACCAATGTGGCCAGGCACCATGTAGCCACCATGGGATTAGTGACCTCCTTACCTCACTTAATTCTTGCAACAACCTCGTGAGGAAGCACCTGAGTTCAGAAGCAGTGAGTCTCAGTGCCTCAAAAGACAGGACATCGTCAACTGGGTGCGAATCCCAATTATGCGACTTTAGGAAAGTTACTTAACCTCTCTGAGTCTCAACATCTTAATCAATGGCATGAAAATAAGACATGCCTTATGGAGTGTGGTAAGGATGAGAGAATCAGGTAGAAGGGACCGAGAACAGTGCCTGACACATAGTAAGGAGTTGAAAATATTTGATAAATATCAACTGTTATTATTGTTTTCACCCCACTTCAGCGGCCATATAGAATGCTCACCTCCAGTTTGCTCTGCCCAACATCAATATCCCTCCTTCTGGAAACCATACCCCAATTTTATCCCCCATTCATTACACATATTCTTAGGTCAACTGTCAATCAAGTTATCCCAAGAAAGATATGGATGGCCCAAGAAATGCCAATCAGATACTTTCCCAGAATTTGACTCTTAAGAATAGCGATGAAATGACTAAAAATTATTAGAAATCAAGGAAATCATCCTGGGAACAGAGCACGTCTATTAGCTCCTGCTGCTGAAATGCTCAGATCTATTCTGGTCACATCCCTCTACCTCATGAGCTACTACGTGCAAACTCCAGAGGTCATTTCTATGGCTTGCAATGAAAGAACTCTAAGACATCCTTCAAGAAATCATCCTACTTTAGCACATAAATCTACTTCCAAATACATCACAATGACAGATACAATTTTTAAAGAGAAGTACTCTAAGACATAGTGTGAAAACAAATATCTTTGAGAACAGAAACAAGACAGAAGGTAAATGTAGTAGGTGGTACAGAAGCCACAAGGCATCTGAGCATTGGAAACAGCAGGGAAGGAACCTGGGAGTCTGGCTTCTAAAAGGGTAACAGGACTTAAAATATTCCTTATGAAATAAAGTCAGGGTCAAAATGAAGATCTGCCACTCGGGAAATATGGCTAAAACAAATCGACACACTGCCTGGAAGATGGGTTTATTTGAGGTTCTGGATCTAAATAGGAGACTGAACAAAGAAGCTAAATTAATAAGGCTCCCTGCTGGCTTCATGTCTGGGCGTTGGATCTCTCTAGCATTACCACAAGACAGGATCATATTCTGCATTACAGGAGTTCCCCCTTATTCATGGGAGATACATTTCAAACCTCTTAGCAGATGCCTGAAACCAGGGATACTCCATAATCCTATACATACTGTTTTTTCCTATACTACACATATCTATGATAAAATTTAATTTACTGTAGTTCCCCTTTACCCAGTTTTGCTTTCTGAAGTTTCAATTGCCCACCACTGTCTGACAATATCAAATGGAAAACTCCATAAGTAAATAATTCATAAGTTTTAAATTGTGTGCCTTCCTCAGTAGTGTGATAAAATCTCTCACTGTCTACTCTATCTGGACCCCGCCCTCCAGGGATGTGAATCATTCCTTTGTCCTGCATATCCATGTGTGTACACTATTCACCTGTTGGTCACTACAGTGTTTGTGTTCAAGTAACCCTAATTTTACTAAATAATGGCCCCACAATGCAAGAGGAGTGATTCTGGCAATTCAGATGTGCCAAGAAAAGCTGTAAAGTGTTTCCTTTAAGCAAAAAAGCAAAGTTCTCGACTTGACAAGGAAAGAAAAAAATCATAAGCTGAGGATCCTAAGATCTATAGTAAGTTATTGTTGCTGATTTCTTTCTCTGCCCAATTTATAAATTAAACTCTACAACGGTTATGTTTGTACAGGGGGAAAATGTATATAAAGCATTTGGTACTATTCAAGTTTTCAAGCATCCACTGAAGGTGGGGGTGGGACAGTCCTAAAATGCATATCCAAAGGATGAGGGGGGGACTCAGTCCTGGATGGATAAATGTGGCCTTATGAGGATAACCACAAAAATGAAAAAGACAATAGACAAAGCAGGAGAAAGAAGAGAACAAAACAAAATGAAACATTCTACTTAAACTAAACCAGCAAATCAACATTCCAAAACAAAAGGAAAAATGCAAATACAGAAAACATATAGCCAACAAAATCAACAATTGGAACATGAATTCACTTCAGAGAAAATTAAGTTTTTAAAGCAGTTTGACAATAGTTCAAAATTATTATGAACTGCTCAAAGAGATCTATAAAATTCATTAAAATAAAAGCAAATACTTTGAAATAGGCAGAAATGAATAATGCATACTGGAATATCAAGTAGCTTTGAACAATTTAGAAATCTTAGAAAAGTATAGGCTGAAATTTTAGCATTCACTAAAGAGGATAAATTCTAGATTAAAACTATTGAGAAAAACATTACTGAATTGGAAGATAGTATTGGGAAATTCACCCATGACACAAGTACAGAAACACAGAAATTAAAAGATAAATTTGAAAAAGTAGTTGTGAGGCCTGAAGTCTACTTTAAGATCTTCTAACATCTATCTGACAGGGGTAACAGAGGCAGTGAATGAGGGAAAGAGAAGAAAACACACATTTGAAAAAGATAATAGATAAGAAATTCCAGAACTGAATAAAAGGATCTCAGACTACATGACGAGTATAAGGCAGGATTAAAAAGAAAAGAAAAGAAACCTACACCCTAGAGAAATTGTAAGAAACACTGTAGAACATCAAGGAGTTAAAAAGAAACCGCTGGGCTAGAGGCATAGCTCAGTGGTAGGGCATTTACCTAGAATGCATGAGGCCCTAGGTTCAATTCCCAGCACTGAAAGAGAGGAAATAAAAATGTTAAATGCTACCAGACAGGAAAATAAACTGCTAATAGAGTAACAGTAAGACTAAGGGGAGACTTTCCATCCACAAAGTGAGCACCAAAGAGAATGGAGTCATATCTTCAAAGGGCTGAAGGTTGAAAAACCTGTCAATTTACAATTTTATGGTAGATAACCTACAGTTTGTGAGTGGTATGAAAGGCATTTTTTTTTAATACCTAAAAGATTCAGAGGGTTTAAACATCTACAGACTCACACTAAAGTAATGGCTTATGTTAACGGTACTGTAAGCTCAAGGGCAAGGGCTGGTGGCCAAGCAGGAGCCGAACAAAAGCGAGCTTTATTGGAATTTGACTCTCCGGAGAAATTCCCAGCCCTCCAGGGTACAGGTCAGGGTGGAGAGCCGAGAAAATCCAACAGACCACGGCTGCCCAGGGCCTTTACCGGCCGGAATAGGCGCCAGGGCGAGGGGCGCTGCTGAGTGATAGGTGGACGTAAGGGTCAGTGGGGTTTATCTGCCCACATTTGATTGGTCGCTCTTCGGCGCGCTGCCAGCTGCCTAAATTGTTCTGCTCCCTCCCATGTAGCTGCTTAAATCCCGACCTAACAGGTGCTTGGGATTTGTTTTAATCGAGCATGATAAGACACAGACATGGACATGACTGTCATGAAGGAAGAAGTTTGCTTCTTCACAGATTCCCACAAACAGGAGGCAGGGCAGGCCCTGTAGCCACGTGGGAAGGACAGGGCCCGCAGAGGGAGTGAGGGGGGCATGTGGGCAGGATCCTTTATAATGGTTTCTATGGGAAGAAATAGAAAGGGAAGGTAAGCAGGTTTAGGATCAGCTAGTTTGAATAATTTTACCAGGCTTTGAATAAGTATGGGGTATAGAGATTGTCCTGACTTGTTTGGTTCCTGGACTTGGGGGGACTAGGGGAGGTAAATTGAGGGTACAAGCCCTTGATTAGTTGGTTTGCATAAGAAAGACCTGCTCTCAGGGGAGCTGTTTACTCTGCAGAGTGGGCTAACATTGGGAGGAGCAGTCCCTCCAGGGTCAGCAAGACACCAGATGTCAGGCATCAGAAAATACAGAAAATAAAGTGCAAAATTCTATTTCAGTCAAAGTGAAATGAACTGAAAGGGAAATAGGGGATTTAAGATACAATATTAAGCACAGGGATGAATAGATCAGGTAACTAAATTTAATTAATAAATCTAGTCATATTAAAATAATTTCTGTATTTAACAATGTTTTTAGATTTTTAAAAAATGACTAAAATGGGAGTTTTTTAACTGGGTTAAATTTTGAAAAGTTCCTTTGTTAAGGAGGAGGTTAGAAATACTAAATAACATAATAAAATCATACCCTTAAAAAGTATAATAAATAAATATCAATATTTATTGCTTCCAAACAGCAGAGGATAAATTGGACTACAAGAAAAATTTAGACTTTTATTCAACAAAAAATAGGATAAATACAATGGAGAAATAAGCTAGTTTTAAAAGGATACTCTAATGCATATAACTGTCAAGGATCAGATTCTAGAATTTATAAACAACTTCTATAACTCAATATGAAAAATAACGAGTTTCAATAATTTTTATGCTTTATTGTTTTAAAAAATCTGTAAAGCATATAGGACAAGACATTAGGATTCACACAAGATAAGTGGTTGATGGATACAATGATGTTTGTCCTCAAATTCTCTTTTCTGTACATTTGAAATGTTTTATAATTTTATTTTAGCAGGATCAAATAAAGACCCATTTAATTCCCAAGTCTTTACCTTGACCACCACACCAGGCACAAATGCTCACTGCCCATCCCTATTAGGGGCTCAGCTGAGACCCAGCAGGCAGGGATGGTGGAGAAAGGAAGCTCAGTAGACCTGTCTCTGCCCAGCAGAGATCTTTGCCACCCTGCTGTAAGGAGTCCCTTTCGTTCTGTTCCGGTGTTCCTAAGAGCTGAAGATTTCCCCCCAGGTAGTAAATATGGTCCCCCAGCTGGTCTCACTCCAGGGGATCCAGTCCCCTTTGGTATGCTTTCCCAATGAGCCTCCCACGTGGTGTCTAACAACAGGGAACTCTGGCTTGCTGCCTGGGGCTCACAGGGGGCGGAAGGAGGACTATGCTGTAATTTCTGTAAGTGGAGCCCCACTTCCACTGACTCCTCAGAACTGCTGGTTCCTCAGTCAGCATCTCAGGACCTTTGGCTAAAGATGTCAATACAAGAAAATTCAGTTCAGCTGTTAGCTGGAGGGGCATAGGCAAAGTGGAGTAGTATTCAGGCCCTGTATGTTTCAGACCCCACATCCTATGCTTTTTCAAAGATTTTAAATGTCAGAGACACAAAATTTATAGAAGTTGCTCCTCAAGAGACCACTTGGGAGTCGCAAGTAAACCAGCAACTCTATTTCAAAGCCAAAAAGCGTGTCCATACAGTGTTCGACTTACAGCTTGTAGCTTTATTGATCACAAAGAATTTACTTCTCGAAGGTAAAGGCATTTTGCTGAAGGAAAAAAGAAATCCAATTTCAAAAGGTGACTTACTGTGGGATTCCATGTATATGACATTCTCAAAATGACACCACCATACAGATGGAACTTTAAAGGGTAACATGAGGGAGATCTCTGTGGAATGGATCATTCACTGTTAACTAACATTGTTTGCAGTGTTAGTTAAACAAGTCTACACATTTTAAAAAATGGCATAAGTATACATTGTATTAATGTCAAGTTTCCTGACTTTTATATTGTCCTATATTCATGTAAAATGTAATCACTAGGGGAAACTAGGTGAAGGGTACATGGGATTGCCGTATTATCTTTGCAACTTCTCATACATCTATAATTATTTTGAAATTAGAAATTAAGAGAACATAATTCATGTGTAGTTAACTCCCTATCCGAAGGGTTAACAGACTATGAATCACAGGTCAAATCTGAACCAATGCCTATTTGTCTATGAACCGTAATCTAAGAATTTTTATGTCCTTAAGTGGTTGAAAGTATAGAGGGGAAGAGAGGGCGAGAGAGAGAGAGAGAGAGAGGGAGAGGGAGAGAATGTCTTGTCACACATGAAAATTATTTGAAATTCAAATTTAGAGTTCACAGAGTATTGTGGAACACAGCCATGCACATTCGTTTATTTATTGTATGGCTAATCTTGCACTATCTCAGCAGAGTGAAATTGTTGCTACAGAGGATTTATAGTCTACAAATCCGCAATTACTGTCTGGCTATTTGCAGAAAAAGTTTGCCAACCCTTACTGCAGAACATTTAGGTTTTCTATTATTTTACTACCATGAACAATATTGAAATAAAATCTTTGCATTCTCTTCTGTGTGCACATATATAAGAAAGCTCTAGAAGAGAAATCAAGAAATGGAGGCATTTGCACTTGTAACACATATGACCAATTTGTCCTTCAGAAATGGTGGTTCTAGGAAACAGCTTCTAGTAATATAAGAGTAGCTTATATTAGCTTGCCAAAAACATTTACAAGGTCTGGACAAAATGTAAAAAGACCAACCTTTTTTAGACACTAAAGATCAAATGAAAGGGGCAGAAATTGATGGGATATGACTCTTATAAGAAGGGACACAAAGTAAGGGCAAATGAACCCTAAATAAGCAGAAAAAAATAATGAAGAACACAAGTCAGTGGCGTAGAAAGTGAAAAAAATGTAGAGAAAAAACAATAAACCCAAAGGAGGATTTAAAAAAAAAATCCCAAACTTAAAATTCTAGTCAGTGTTATTAGAAAGAAGACAAATATTCAAATTAGAAATAAAGAAGAAACATTACTATGGAGCCTACAGATGTTGACAGACTAATAAGGAAACACTGTGAACAAGTTTATGTTAGTGAACTGAACAAATTTCTGGAAAACCTGTTGAGTCTGCTTGAACTGCCATACTTAAATGCCAGACCAAGCAGCTTAGACAACAGACATATCTCACTCTGAAGGCTAGACATCTGAGACCCTGGTGTTGGCATGGTTGCTTCTTGAGTCTTTTCTCCTGGCTGTTGATGGCATCTTCTCCCTGTTGCCTTCACATGGTCTTTGTTCTTGTTTGTCTGTCCTAATCTCCTCTTCTTATAAAGATATTAGTCATTTTGGATTAAGGACCACCCTAATGACTTCATCTTAACTTAATTACCTCTTTAAAGCCCAAAATTCTATTTGCAGATAATATGATTTTGGGGATTGTAAATCCAAGGGAATGTGTTCTTTAAAAGTCACTATAACTAGTAAGCATTGTCCCAAAGTATAAAATCAATTTGATTTCCATATACTAACAATTAAGAAACTGAAATTTTAAAATGTATTTATAGTGGCTAAAAATTTAAATATTTATAGATAAATTAAGCTAAATGTGTGTTCTTCCTATATGCTAAAAACTACAAAACATCACTGAGCAGAATTTAAAAGTATAAATAATGGAGATAACATATTCAAGACTGGAAGGTATCATATCTCCTAAATTGATCTACAGATTCAACATAATACCAATCAAAAACCTCAGCAGGTTTCATTGTAGTTTTAAAATAAATCTTGATATAAGGCAATGTAAGTTTTCTGTGCTCTTCTTTTTCAAAGTTGTTTTGGTTATTAAATTTTTACATATAGATTTTAGTATCAACATGTCAATTTAATAATAAATTTAATAAAATGGCTTTATATAATTCAAATGCAGATTGTGTAGATTCTATAGATTAATGTGAGAATTGATTCTTAAAAGCATTAAGACTTCTATAACTCTTCACTTATTAGATCTTCTTATCTGTATATTTTATTCTTTCAGTGTATAAGCCTCCCACCTATATTCATTTTTTTAAAAAAATATATTTTAGTTTTAGATGAACACAATGCCTTTATTTTATTCACTTATTTTTATGTGGTGCTGAGGATCAAACCCAGTGCTTCACATGTGCTAGGCAAGCACTCTACCACTGAGCTACAGCCCCACTCCCTATTTTCTCATTTTTGATGCTATTAATTGACTACATTTACATACACAAAGGTACCAAGTTAATGAATAAAAGATAGTCTTTTAACAAATGGTACAGGATCATCTGTGAATCACATAGGAAATAAAAAATCTTGACCTCATTTCACACCATATATAAAATAGCTCAAAACATGTTTATAGACCTCAACTTAAAACTATCCAGAAGAAAAATCAGGAGAAAATTTTGAGGATAATAGTTTTAGAAATAAATTTTTAATTAGGACACTACTATAGTCTGAAAAGTTGCAGTCCACCAAAATTCACATGAAGAAATACTACCTACCTCTAAGGTAATAGCATTAGGAACTAGGGTCTTTGGGAGGTGGTTAGGTCATGGAAGTAGAGTCCTCATTAATGAGATCATGTCCTTATAAAACAGGTCCAAGGGAGCTTCTTTGCCCCTTCCACCAGGTGAGGACACAGCAGGACACACCATACACTAAAGAGTGGGCCCTCACCAAACACTGAATCTGCCAGTGCCTTCATCATAAGACTTCAAAGCCAACAGAACTGTGAGGAATTAAATGTGTGTTGTTTATAAGCCACCTGGTCAACAGTATTTTATTACGGACACAAAAAAATCACAAACCATAAAAAGTGATAAATTAAGACTTCATGAAAATAAAATCTTCCATTCTTGGATAAATTAAAATACAAGCCATACACTGGTAATATTTGCAAAACATTATCTGATAAAGGACTTGTATCTAGATTACATGAGGAATTCTTATGACTCAGTTGCAGGGAGCAAACAATTCATTTTTAGTTAAACATTATTTAATACAATAATGGAATTCCAGCAGCTCAGGAAGCTGAGGCAGGAGGATTGTGAGTTCAAAGCCAGCTTCAGCCAGCTTCAGCAAAAAAGCGAGGTGCTTAAGCAACTCAGTGAGACCCTGTCTCTAAACAAAATACAAAATAGGGCTGGGGATGTGGCTCAGTGGTTGAGTTCAATCCCTGGTACCAAAAAGTAATAATAATAGTAATGAAATTATACATAGCTGTAAGAAATATATCCCAGGCAGCTTTGTCAAGTTTCCCTCAATGGTAACATCTTACAAAATTATAGCACAATACAACAACCAGGATATTGACATTGAGATAGTTAAAAGCCAATGCATTCCATTACCGAAAGGATTCCTTTTCTCCTGGAATTTGCTAGATCTGTCTCTGAACTGTGAAATCCATATGTCCTCCATGTCTTTTTAAAGGATTATTTAAAAACATATCTTTGTTTCCTTGATACACTTTCTTGGGAGAACTCCTTAACCCCAAATTTCTTGCTTTGAATGCCAGATGTATCTTTTCTATTAAGCCTATTAAGGTTTTTATTTTGACAATATTTGGTATGCTCTAAATATCTAATGTTTGTTTGTTTTGATTTTTTTTAACCAGGGGCAATTTACCATTGAGCTACACCCCCAGTTTTTTTTGTTTGTTTGTTTTTTGTTTTGTTTTGTTTTGTTTTTTGTTTTGAGCCAGGATCTCACTAAGTTGCTTAGGACCTCCATAACTTCAGATACTGGTCTTGAACTTGTGATCCTCCTGTCCAAGCCTCTGAGCCACAAGGATTACAGGCATGCACCAGGTTTACAGGTATGCATCATGGTGCCCAGCAAATCAGTTCTTTTAAACAATCATTATTGTTTCACAGTAGCAATATTCTGCCCTCTGAAGTTACCACAGTTCATTTAAAGCCTTCTGTTTGTTCCATGAGCTCATTTTATTTCCCAGTTAGTTCTTAGTTTATAGAGTTTGGAGCCTTTTTCATGCAGTTAGTGTTCCTTCATTTATGATCTGGCAGTCACCCACTTTCTCAGGAGGTTCACACCAGTTTGTCTGCAGACTTCTGGCACAAATAGTGAAGGAAAGGCAGTATATGCCATAGGGAAGCCATGCCAACATTCAACTCGCCTGAGGCCTCCCTGCTAGCCCATGTGCCTGCCTGCACCCCTGCCCACTGTCACAGCCATAGGGAGAGCACAGACATGCCCAACTCAGGAAGAGCTTTCTGCCCTGAGGGAAGCAGTATGGGCTTATAGACAGAAGCCAAGTCCCAAACCACTATTCCTAGGCAAGTGACTGTGGGCCTGATTTCCTCATTTATAAAATGAACATATTTCTAAGGACAGGTGAAGTAAACAGCACTTAATCATGGCATGCAAAACCCTCCACAGAGGTTCCAGGACACAGAGACACACCACCAATGGCAGCTGTAATTATTTTTACTTTATTATTATTTTCACTTAGAATGCTTCTGCAGTAGAATTCAAAGTGCACCCCAAGCTGGATCTGAGGCTGACAGCACTTAACACTTCCCTGTCCAACCTCAGGTTGTTTTCTTCTTTATGTAGCCCCATGCCAACCCCGATTAGTACTTCTGAGTCTGCTCTAGGGAGACTCATCTCCCTTCAGATGCCACTTTCTTAACACCATCTCGTCCAGGGAGCCTTCTCTGACTTGCACACACTCTGTTACCTCCAGCATAACCCTTAACTCAGTGAATTAAAACCACTTGCACTGAACTGAGGGTGTAGTTCAACAGTAGAGTGTGTGTGCTTAGCAGTTACAGGGCCTAGAGTTTGATCCCCAGCACCCCACCCCACCCCAAAAAAATAAAATAAAATAAAAAATTCCATCTAGCCAGCTGAATTCCTGAGTTTGAAAAGCCAGCACACCCCAGTGCCCAGCATCTAGCACAGAGGAAGTGCCCGGGGAAGGGGATAACAAATGATTGTAGAAAGCAGAATGTCCTCTGTGCTACAGGTCCTCAGCATCTTGGTGGGAAGTAAAACCAACAGAAGCTGGGTAGGGATGAAGCCAAAGCCTTTCAACAATGCCTCGTGCTTGGAGGAAATCTGTCCTTTACGTGTTTATCTTTTCTTTCTCCCCACTCCCTACTCAGAATACACCAAATGTTCCTCCCTCGATTTATAACATGAAACCAAAACAGCAAATCTCTCTTAAGCATTTTTAAAAACTCCTGTATTTGGTTTTCTACTTTGGTACACATGAGCTGTTGCTGCACCTAACACTGAAGCTGACATCTCTCTTAAGAATGCCCCATAAAACAGAGCACACATAAGTCTCCTAGCATGGTTTTGCTTCACCTGTTTGTTATTGCTGAAATCTCTACGTCTAAGGGCACAAAAGAGAACATCCTTTTGAATCTACAGATGAACACAGATGGGGTGAGTGGTATCCAGGTCTGCCAGGATGGGAGTGATCGTGACACAAGGGCTCCTGTTGACAGTCTTGAGACATGAACAACACAAATGGAGAAATCACACAAACCTTCCAGGAAGATCAGGAAGCTGGAGGAATACTCTAGAACTATATCCCCTTTATCAGACCCTCTGACTTTCTTAGTCTTACAGATTCTGAAATGAACATGAAAGCAAAGTTGGTATAGTACCAAAGCCTACTCTTTGGCCTCGATTGCTACATAAGGATGGTTGGTCCTGGGGTACCAAGTAGCCCTTACCCCTCTCAGGCCCCCTAAGTCCCCAACTGATCCCACAGCAAGACCCAGGCAGTCCTTGCCTAACTCTAGAAATGTCTTGCCCTCGAAGGCCTGGAGATTTGAAGGCAGTATCCAGAAACTTCTTCAATGACACCAGGTGTGCGTTCCTGTTTCCAGTGGCTGGTGCAGCTGCTGGGTCACGGCCCACATACCTGGAGGAGAGACAGCTAAGGGGAGGGCTGGGCCCGGCCTCAGCCCAAACTCACACTAAGACTATAGGGCATACATCTTGAGAAAGCTGGCCTAGCTGTGGGACCTGTCTTTCTGTCTGGACACCACTTCCAGTAAGCTGAGGGTCTGGGGCAAACTTAGCCACCCAGCTACAGGAGAGGAAGAAGAAAGTGCCCTCTCTATGTCACTAGATTTGTCCATGAGGAAAACAAATGAGGACACAATTCAAAGACTTTGGGGGTAAATACACTTAACTTCTCAGAGTTTCTCACATCCCTTCACCATCTACCCAAAGATAAGCAATGAGCACTGTGCAGCTACTATGTACCATGCACCTCAGAGGGCTAATCTGTGCATTGGGTCTAAGTCTATCATCATCCTGCTGCAGAGAGGAAAAGGTTCAGAGAGGCTACACAAGGGAGTCAGGCTCAAAGGATGGAGGCTGAGACATGCAGAAGATTCTATAATTCAGTTCTGGCTACAGAACAAAAACAAGGTCTACTCTGTATAAAAGTGGTATTGCTGATGCTCCATCCCTGATGGGGAAGCTAACGTACCACAGACAGAGTGCATGGAGCCAGCAGGGACTTCAGGGCTCAACTCCCAGTTTTCAAATGTGGCTCAAAGAAGAATAGAGGCCAGTTCCAAGTAGCACAGCCAGTGGAACAGGTGGAGCCAGGACAGGGCCATCAAGCCCAGAGCCACAGGCAATCCCAGCAGAAGCAAAGGACAGGTAATAGTCCCCCAAGTTCAGAGAAACGACATGTATCCCATTTGTTTACAATACAAAAAAATAATAATAATCCCCAAGTTTGTCCCATATGGGGCGAGTGCGGCCAAGGATGGTCATGAAGCGTGGGCTGATGTAGTCATAGTAGCCCATATTCTTGTGTTCCTCCTGACACCACACCAACTCCGCTCCTGGGTACCTCTCTGCCTCCTGCTTGATCAGGTCAAAAGGGAATGGAGATATCTGGGGAGGCAAGAATAAATGGGGCACAGCTGAGGAGGGGAAGTGTGCCAAGGACTCCCAGGACAGGAGCCATCCTTCGGCAGGCCCTTCCGGCCCTGCCTGGTATGCTGCCCAGAGCCAGGGGTTAGGAGTTGATCTTGCCTGTCACTCTAATGACCAGAGGGGTTTGGCACACCTGTTCTAGGCGTGTGATGGCCACCTGCTCCTCCAGGCCCTGGCTGCTGCGTTCCTTCACCAGGTCATAGTATACCTTTCCCGTGCAGAAGATGAGCCGCCGCACCTGTTCAGGAGCCTGTGCTGCAGCCCCATCTTCAGGAATTACTCGCTGGAAGCTGGTCCCTGGGGGACCAATATGGCATGGCAGGGGCATTAGTACACAGAGAAGCATCAGCTCTTAAAACATCCCCAACATCCCCAGGTGCTCCCTGGCTGCTGAGACTAAGGAGCCCCCTAAGCCTAAGGATACAATTGGTTACTCTTGATCCAAAAGTTAGAGCAAGGGACAGAGGACACCCCGTGATGTCACAAGGACAGGGCTGGAGACAGAACTATAGCCAAGGGCAGAGCCCTGGAGGCAACAATATTTATGGTGCCAGTTATTAGGCGTACAATGGGAGGGCCCCCTGAAGGAGACTGATCTGATGATACTATCATTTGCCCAAATGCAAATCTGCTGGCTCCAGTGGTGCCCACTCCCTGCATGGCACCCCGGTCACCCATTCACCACACTGGATGATGAGTAGCCACTGAGGGGCCACTATGCACTCCTTTTCCCTCAGATCCACAGTACAGCTCACATCTTGAAGCCCTGCCCATTTTTCCTGCCAAAGGTCATACCATGTGCCAGACCAAGCAGGTTGCAAAACCTTTCAGGAGACTGCTACTGTGTCCCCATATAGTGATCAGGTGAGGACACTGATGCAGAGGGTAACTGCTGCTAGTCCCACAGAGGAGGAGTCAGCACCAGCTGGTCAGACCAGGCAGTCCAGTCCCATTTCAGGAGCTCCGAACTGCCCACTTGAGCCACCTTTCCACACTGGAGGGTACACCCAGACACACGGGGATAAAACAAATACCTGTCCATGCCACCAAGGCCCTTTCTGGCTAGTCCATGCCCCTCCTTCTACTTACCAAGGGGGCTCTACTCTGTCAACCTCGGTGCCTTGTACCTGCTTTTCCCTGATTCTCTACTGAATCACCTCTCAATTTCAGCACTGGTCCTTTGTGTGCTTTATCTGATTCCCAACCCCCAGGTCAATAAGGCTGAGAGCTCTTGTGGGGGGGGCCAGGTCCCCAAGGCCAGTAATGTATGTTAGGTTCATGAGTGAAAAGATGGATTAATGAATGAACGAGAGTGCACAGCAAACTAGGTAGCACTCTGCTGGCCTCCCACCTCTGAGCAACTCTGGAAGAGCCAGGTCAGCCTTGCTGGTGGCTAAGGAGAGTGAGTAGCACCTCTAGTCCTACAGCTCCACTACAAGTGACCAGAGCTGACCACAGTGCCAACCTCCCAACTCCATAGTCAGTGGGGACCAGAAGAAGAGCCACTATAGGGCTGACAAGAGTGGAGAACACCTGAGTCCCATGAGCAGGAGTCATGCACAGGTCACTGGGCCCCATGTAGACCATCTCCCCAGTGCAGGCCATCCAACATTGCCAGGCTTGGCACATACCGGACACCATCTGATCAAAGCTTGACCTGGCCTCCGGATGCCTCAGCAGAGATTTGGGCGTGAAGATGATCAGCTGGAAGGGAAACACACGCCCAGCGATCAGTTGTCTCCCACCTGTCCAGGACTTCCCACCTTCAACCCTTGTACTGAAAAGGTGCTACTGGGGCAGGTGCAATTCAGCTCACTGGCTTGCGGAGGGCAGTAGGATCTGCCGGCGCAGCACATGGAAATAGCTGGCAGGTGTGGAGCAGTTCACCACAATCCAGTTGCAGTCGTAGAGCTGGCTCACCTCAAAGTCCTCAGTGAATACCTGCAAAGGCCGGGGGGAGGTGGATAGTGGCTGGAGAAGGTTACACACTACACCCTCACCCTGGTCTCCTGAGGCACAGCAGGGTGGCCCCATTCTGGACATGGTGGGAGAACTCACTGGGTAGGCATCAGAGTCATCATTACTCATCTGCAGGAACCTCTCGGGTCTTGCTGAGGAGTGCTCAGGGCCCTGCAAGCAAATATGAGATGGCCAGGCTGGGACCCCAGGTTTGGGGGCAGTGCCCTCACTTTGGAGCCTGAATCACAAGGAAGAACCAGGAATGTGGGGCAAGAGCAGGCAGGGCATTTGCAGAGGGGATCCACCCAGGGCCAGCATGTGTAAACATGCAGGGAAACAGGAAGAGGCAAGAAGTTACACTTTCTCAGCAGTTGCCACTGACTGAGCACCTTCTGTCAGGACTCATCTTGAAAGAAGCTCAGGAGACACACAGATGCAGAAGGTGAGGGACTGAGAGGGTAAGGTCACACACCAGAAAGGGGCAGGTTCAGCCCTGTCTCAGCCTTTCCCACCCCTGCCCATAAGGCAGACCCCTGTACTCAAGGATCATAGAAGGCAGAAACCTCCCAACCTGGCAATGGGCCAAGGATCTCCCCACCAGAGCCCACCAAGCCACCAGCAACCACAGCCCTCACCATGCCCTCCATGCCATGGGGCAGAAGCAGCACAATGCCGTTATGCCGCACCCACTTGGCCTGGCCAGTGCTGATGAACTGGTCGATGATACACTGGGCTGTGTTGTGGAAGTCACCAAACTGAGCCTCCCAGAGAACCAGGGCATTGGGGCTGGCCATGGCATAGCCCAGCTCAAAACCTAAACAAAAGATACCACGATAAGGCTTGCAGTCCACTGTCACCAAACAGCAGCTGGTCCAGTGAAACCCAGCCCTCCTACCCAAGTCCATCCTTCCCAACAAGCCAGGAAAAACCCAGAGATTCCTTAGACTCAAAGGCCAGGATATGTCTTTCTGGAAGCCAACAACATGCCCACTGATGTCACCTTTATCTCTTACATTATGCATGGCCAGGTTTAGCCTTCTCTAGCCCAGGAGCCAAGGCCAAAGATACTTGGGAGGTAGCAGAGACCATATGCCAAGAACCCCCAAAAAACCCCCTTCCTCACCTGCAGAGGTACAAATGAGGAGGGGGAGGAATAGGCCCAGAGGCACCTTCCTAGAGCAAGTGGCTAAACTCTGAGGAATGAGGGAGGAAGCATTCTAGCTAATGGCTGAGCTGAGGGAAAGCATATATAGCAGACAGACTCAGGGGAGCCAAAGCCCATCGAGGGGTCCTCAGTATAGGATTCCTGGGGTGCAGGGCAGAGGAGGTGAGATGGGGTCAGAAGCATGGAGGCAGCAAGGCCAGTCAGTAGCCATGTCCCATAATGGACTCTATTGGGCTTTCTGTCCCAGCCCACTAAAGATGGTGTCCAGAGAAGGGGCTCTGGTAAACAAAGCCCTTTCACACAAGGTAAGCAAGGCTCTCCAACTGAGATCCCTGAGGGGACCAGACAGGACAGAATCTCATCTCCCACATGTCCCCAGTTGTGGGTAGCCCAGTACCTAACCCCTCAGGAGTCTCTGAGTTCTGCAGCCTTCCCAGGCCCTGAACCTGGCTCCCTCCCAGCCTATCTCTGGTCGCCAGGTATCTCAGGGCCTGCCTAACCCACCAAGAACTCCATATTCCGAGAGAGAGCTGTTGCACACGGTGTAGGGGGCCTGGTCAGGCCACAGATGGTTCATAGGGACACACGTCCTCCGGTCAACTTCCTGGTCGTGGAGAACATGGTGCCGGTGACTGGGGAGACAGACCAGGAAGGGACAGAGGGCAGGTAGGCTGGCACCAGTTCCAAAGCAGGGGAGCTGGGCAGCTAGAGGCAGGCAAGCCTTCATCAATATCCCAGGAAACCTGTAGGGTCCCATAGGATGATGACAAGACAGCTGCCATAGCAAGCTCGTCCCTCCCCTCTCCATCTTCCTCCCCTGCCTGTCACTGGCCTGCCCACTGCCCACACTGTACCAGGGGGTCAGGAGCAAGATGTTCAAGTCATGGCACCTCCCTGAGTTCCAGCTTCTCACTCACAGAGTGATCCGATGAGACCTGCCCTGCTGACCTCCCAGAAGCAAGGCGGAACCTGAGATCCCAGGAAGCCACACCTCTGGGGCACCATCCCACTGTCCATCCTGCTGGCTCCTTGCTACGTTGCCTGCCCTGTCCAACCTCTAAGGATACAGGAACTGCCGTGCAGTACCTGAGGCTGGTACCTGAAGGGGATGACCTGGCTGAACACTGGCAGGGCTGATGTGCAGCCAGGGGTGCAGCAAAGCAGCTGCCTAGGACCCTGGCTGGAGCAGAGCCAGCAGAGATGAGGAACCGGGACAAGAGAAAGACAGCTGGTTAAATCCTGGAAGCCACACCAGCATGACTTGCCAAAATGGTACTGAGTAAGTCAGGATGTGAAATAGCTGGGGCCCCAACCCAGGAAAATGTGATGTTGACGATGGTTAAGTGTGAAATCCAACAAGTAAGACAGGGAAGGCTGGCCTGACAGCAGTTCATCAAAAAATAAAAATAAAGACTCCTAGGACCAGAGATGACCACAAGCTAGATATCAGTCACCAGCCTGGGCCAAGAAATGAGCTCTGCAAACCTGCTGCAGGGGAATCAGAGAGGGGTCAGCAGTCCTCTGATGACTTGGCACTGGTTGGGGGTTGAGGATGCTGATGGGATTAGCTGTGAAAACCTCAGCTAGACAAGAGGTCTTCCCTGGGTCCCCAGATCAGGTCCAGGAAGAAGAGGAAAGGCCAGCCCCTAGTCCAGATCTCCTGTGCTGATCCTGGGACACTCCAAGCATAGCTGAGGCATGAGCTCCCCTACAAGTTCAATGGGAGCATGACCAATGCCCAGGGATCTGGGAACCAGAGCCGGCCCTGCTCTTACCTGAATGTGCCCCTCTCCACATCCTGCCCACTGAGCCGCACGTGGATGCCCTCTTTCAGCAGGGAGCCAAAGGCCATGTACTCAGCCAATGCCCAGTCCACTGTCCGCTTCTTGATCATGTCTGCACGGCCACGCAGGATGCGAGAGAGGCCTGCAGGAGAGAAGGGTAGTCTGAGGACAGCTGAGGCAAAGGCCCTGGGCAACTGTTCAGTGTAAAAGCAGGGCACTGGCCCCCTACTCCAGCCTCCAGCCTGTATGATGGGTCCACCTGAAATGGCCAATCCCTCTCCATGAGACAAGGAGCCAATCCCAGATACTCATGCACTGAGTCAGGATCTTCACAGCAACCCCACAAAGAGGACTGTCCCCACTTTCCAGAAGAGGAAACTGAGGCTCAGAGGAGGAAAGTCATGAACTCAAGATCACATCCCTAGCAAGGCATTTAGAATTGAGTCTTGCACATGTACAAATACCCTGTGCTATGCACAGAGAGGGGCATTCGGCCCCAGACATAATTAGCATCATCAGCAGGTGCTCCTGGATGCCTGGTTTCCAGGCACATTGTGAGGGAGCTCCCTTGGAACTCTGATGGACTGGTCAGAAGGTATAGTTACCCTACTATAGTCATAGTGGCCCTACAGCTGCCACAGGCAACGGGTGTGCTAGCCAGGCTCACTAGCCAAGGAGTTGTGGGGCTGCCCTTGGGCATCTGCCAGGGCAGCAGTAGGCCCATATCCTCCCTGCCAGCAGAGTCCTGGCCCACCACCTCCGCCATTGAAGACCCTGCTTCTCAGATCCTCTGCCTGGCCAAGGTGATGCCCCCCAGCAACTGTTTGGAAAATCCAAGGTGCCAATGTAAGACTGGTCCCTGGCAAGGAGTTGCAATGGTATCCACATCTGCTTGACTCCCTACATCCACCCTGAAAGGACCTAAGATCAAGGGCACCCCAGGGGTACAAACGAAACTTCAAGAGCACAGCAAACCTACCAAGGGGCTGAGCAGGGACACGCCATTCTGTCTCCCTTGGTGTCACAACTCGTCTCCCTGCAGGGTGTGGTATAGGTCTGGGACAATGATCATGCTGGAGACTACACAGCACCCTCACCTGTGTGGATCTTAAAGTCCTCCAAGGGCACAGAGCTGGCCACATTGCCAATATGGGTCAGCACGTCCTCAGGGATGCCTGTGGTAGGACACGTCATGCTCTTGGGCTCCCCATCCATGTTGAAGAAGCCTGAGAGGGACAGAGACTCTGTTCACATCTGGATGGCAGTGAGGCTCAGATGCCACTGGTCAGCCTGCTGTCCCAGGATTGAGGGGCTATGGCTTCCTTACCCCCACTGGCTCTGGAATGTTCATGGGACCTACCACAGCTGAAGAGTCACAGCTGTACTCCTTTACCTGTCCCACACTCTCCCAGGAACTGGGGTCACATCTGACCCAGCCCTGCCCCTCCTGGGAGGCCCTCTGAGCCCCCCACCAGCAACCCTTCCTTTCCAGGGAGCAACAAGCCACACCTGATCACCCCTCTGCTCCAGCCTACCTTGACCTGCAAGAATGGGGCTCACACAGCCTGGGGGTCATCCAGGACACAGCTTCAGCATCTAGTCTGGGCAGTGACAGCTCTTGACCAAAGCCATTTCAGTCCTATCCCTGTACCAGAACCCAAGGCCATACACCACTAACTCACCAGGCCAGGGGGAGTCCAGCCAGTGCTTGATATGAAGGATCTTTTTATCCTTAGACCTTCCATATGCCTCCTCACAAATGCGGTCATATTTGGCAATTTCTTCCTGGAATCAGGATGAAGATATGGATGGAGGCAGTGATGCCCTAGGCAGTCAGTGTCTCCATCTGCCCAGACTCATAGCCCCGGTCCCCTTCATCAAGTTCTAGAATCTTCTGCCTCCTGGTGTGAAGGGACCTTGTGGCTACAGCCCAGGCCTGAAGACAGGTACTCCAAGGCCTGGTGGGCCCACGGTATGTTCAACAAGTGGCTTAAGGGGAGAACCAAGAAACACAGCTCTTGCTGAGTTCCCTAAATGTGGAAGGACCAACATGTCTATAGATGACTTGGGGGAAGAACCCAATGCAGGGATCCCTCCTAGGGGAAGCCCCTGGGACTCCTGCCTGAAGCTGGGCTTCTCCTGTATCATAGCACTTGCTGCACCCCACTCAGCTATAACTGCGTAGTTAGTTCTCTGTCTACTTTGATAACTGGGGACTCTTGGGGACAAGGACCACACTGACTATTTCTTCAAATCCCCTGTGCCTAGTACTGAGCTGGTGATATCTGCAACCACTCCAAAATCCCCACCCAGTTCTGAGACTTGTTCCCAGGCCCATGTGACCCACCTACCTACCTCAAATTCCTGCAGGGTGACCGTTCCCTCGGCGATGAGCTTATCTGCATACTTCTTCAGCACCGGCACCTGTCTGTGTATCTGCTTATACATGAGTGGCTGTGTGAACATGGGCTCATCCATCTCATTGTGGCCACGCCGGCGGTAACAAACCTGCAGGGGTAGCCAGGGGCTCAGTCCCTGCCCCAGGCTGTGTGCTCAGTAGTCACTGCAAAACTGGGGCACATCCAGGCAGGGCAGATTCTCTGAAGTTCTCCAAAGCACCCATTCTCACCTATCACTAAACAAATGTCCCATGCCCATGACTTTGCACACAGATAGCTCTTGGTGGCATTAAACTTGTCTAAAAAGCACTCCCAGCCCTTAGTGCTGAAGATTCTGAAGGCCTGGCCTGCCTCACACAATGGAAACAGGTCATTCATTCCTGCCTTGGCCTTAGCACCCCAAACCCATCAGGCCTGCTTAGCTTAGCAAGGAGGGACCATCACCCCTGCCTTGGCCTCAGTCCCTGAGACGCACCAGGTCCACAACGACATCTTTGTTGAAAGTGTTCCTCCACTCTGCTGCCACACTGCACACATATATCACAGCCTCTGGATCATCTGCATTCACATGGAAGATGGGAGCATTGACCACTCGGGCCACATCAGTGGGGTACGGTGAGGAGCGGGCCATTCGGGGGTCCGTGGTAAAGCCAATCTGTAGGAGTAGGAGGAACCAGCAGCACCTCTTTATTACTGTTATTATTAATAGTAATATTAATAGTAATAGTAATGAGCAGCTGGGACAGCACGCATGTGCCACCGCACCCAGTGGTTCTTCATTTTCTGTTTGTTTTGTGGTGCTAGGGATGAAACCAGGGCTGTGTGCATGCCAGGCAAGCACACTACCACTAAGCTGTACCCCAAGCCCTAGTTTCTATTTACTTTAGCTACATAGAGACCCAGTGGGTCAAGAAACTGGGGTGGAGGGTCTATCGGGGTACCCAGAATATAGGACATGAAGGATAATAGTGAACAGACCCACAATCAGACATGACAGCAGCACCCACAGGGATAGCAGAGCACTGGGAGAGCTATGCTTGCTTCTTTTTCCATCAGTCGCTTCACTACATTGGTAGTGAGGAACACAGGCCTGGAAAAGCCCAGTTCACCAGCAAGTGACCATACAAGTTTGGGTAATATACTTCAATTCCCAAAGTCTCAGTGTCCTCATCTATCAAAAGGGCTCACTAAATTCCTGTCTGCAGTTTTACCCAAAGAAGATTCAATGACATTGCAAATAAGGCAGCTCATACTCTAAGCTCATAGATCAGCTGCCTTCAAGCAAAGGCAGGTGACACTGTGATCTGAAACCAACTTGCTCAGATGAAGCTAAAGGTAACATCTCCTTACATACACAGCCTCTGGGTTGTATTCCTTCCAAGTTCTCTGTGCTAAGAACAGTTGTATCTTGGTATCTGTGGGGGACTGGTTCCAGGACCCTCACAGATAGGAAAACTTTAGACACTCAAGTCACTTAAATAAATTGGCATCGTATTTGTGTGTGACCTACACATATCTTCCTGTATTCTTTAAATCATCTCTAAATGACTTATAATACCTATGTCAATGCTGTGTAAATTGTTGTTAATACTGTATTGTTTAGGGAACAAGACAAGAAAAAACCTGTACATGTTCTGTATGGGCTCAGTTTTTTTCCTTGGAAAAATTTTTTCTGTTACTGGGGATTGAATCCAGGGCCTCATGCACTAAGCTATATCCTCAGCCTTCTTTTATTTTAAGGCAGGGTCTTGGTAAGTTTCCCAGACTGGCTGACTGGCTTTGAACTTGTGATCATCCTGCCTCAGCCTCTTGAGTAGTTGAGATTACAGATGTGCACCACTGTGCCTGGCCCAGCTGTGAGTATTTGTGCTTCAGGCAGCTAAACCTGTGGATGCAGAAACTGCAGATACAGAAGGCCAAACACACACACATACACAAACATGCATGCAAAAAAATGTATCTACCAATTTTATAGACGACGACACTGGGGTTGGGGATCAGGTACTTGGCCTGAGACTACATGCCAGTAAGTGGCAGGGCAGTGGGACAGAGGGATGAGAGCCAGGGGTATCTCACTGTTTCTATCAACCCACCACCTAGATTTCCAGTGACAGGAATGTGGCCTGGCATAGAGCCCACCCCCTCACCTGGTTGTTGACAACAACGTGTACGGTGCCATTGGTGGTATAAGAAGGCAGGTCGCTCAGGTGGAAGGTCTCATAGACCACACCCTGTCCAGCAAAGGCAGCATCCCCATGGACAAGGATGGACATGACCTGCAGTACAGGGTATAAGCTAGCAGGGCCTGTGCCCCAGGATGTGCAGCCCCCTGCCTCCTCCACCATGAAGATCCAAGGCCCAGGTCCTCAGTGTCCAGCCTCTCCAGGCCCAGGTCTCCAGACCCCTACCCATCATGGCACAGGTCCCCAGCATCCATCCCTACTGGGCTCAAGTCCCCAGAGAACAATCCCTAAGGAACTGACCCTCAGAGAAGGCTCCCCAGAGTTCAACCTCTTGGGGTCAAGACATCAGAGCCTAGGTCCTTGGAGTCCAGGTCCTCTGAGCCCAGCTCCCAGGAACTAGTCCCCTATAGCCCCGACCTTGGGAGCCAACCCTCATAAAACACCTTCAGGCCTAGCTAGAAGCATACCTTCTTGCCCTGGGCATCCCCACGGTAGAATTGTTCTGCCTTGGTCTTCCCCTGTACCACAGGGTCCACGGCTTCCAGATGGGAGGGGTTGGCCACCAGTGACAATGTGATGTTCCTGTTGGTGACGCGGTTGATCCTCTCATGGTACATGCCCAGATGGTATTTGACATCTCCAGAACCCTGAAGGTCAAGGTGGGACACGATGAACCTACCCCCACCCCATGCCAAACAGGTCGAGGGAGAGAAAGACACTCAAGCCCACAATGGGCTAGGCAGACAACAATCAAGGTGAGGAAAATATTTACAAGACAGGTACAGGCAAAAGGTCAGTGTCCTCAATGTGTAAAGTGCTTTTACAAATCACTAAGATAAAAACCCAAAAAGTCCTATAGAAAATGAGTGAAAATCAGGAAGGGGAATTTACAAAACGAAATTGTAAGTGGTTAAAAAATGTGAACGGATACTCAAATGAATTCATAACAAAGATATGTTTAAATGAAATCATTTTGGTATTTATATTGGCAAAGACAGAAAGATTCAAGAGTGAATGTGAGGACAGGGCCACAGCAGGCATACAACATGTTTACAAGCTCCCCGGAGGGTCAGCTGGTCCTATCTCCTTAGCTTCAGCCATTGCATTTCTCAGACACCATCTAACCAATGTACTCACTTGCTACATGTGCCAGGACATTAGGTCACCACAGTGACCTAATGCCCTCACAGGGAACACCACAGCTGTAAGAAGTGTGGGGTATCACACATGTGCTGGCATGAGACAATGACAACCTGGTAAGTGAGGACGGCAAGGTGCCAGTGGCATCACAGGCTGCTCCGAGGCCTTTTACAAATAAGGCTGTGAGGGACTAACCGTTTGTGTCTGCATGGGACACTGCTGGAAGTACATACCTCAGAACAAACATAAGCGCACACACGCAAAAACTGGCCCTAGGAATGGGGTCTCACAGAGGAAACATTCTCATTTGTAAACATTTTTAAAGCAATGCTCATGTTTCTTTTGCAATTTAACTTTTTAAAAAACAGTGCTCATATTTTTTCAATCTAAAAATTTAGTAATTCTTTAAAAACTTATCTTTCAGTCAAGTTTTAAAGTGTACACACACCCACCACCACCACCACACCACCACCGCCTCTTCATTTCCTCATGACCATACTGGGGCAGGTGCTTTTATCTCAGTTTACAAAGGAAAAAACGAAGCTTAGATTGAATGTGCTTGAGTAAAATGAACAGGACTTTGGAAAGATCCTGGGCTGGGAGCCAGCAGATGTGGATTCTGGATCCTATTCAGGTAGAATGTACTCAATGTCCTTGGGGCAGTCATTTAATGTGACTTATTTCAACAAATCAAGCACCTGTGGAACTGGATACTGGGGCTTTGGAGACAATGTTCTTATCCTCACCCTGGAGGGGAAAACAGATATGTAACTCGATATGTATGCATGCATGCATGCAGACACAGACAGAAAGACACACACACACACACACACACACACACACACACACACACACGGCAGGCTAAAGAAAGCAAGAAAATAGTACTAAGGGTAAATGAACACAGAGGCTACAGAGGAGGGAGGGACAGGCTCATTGCCCAGAAGAAGACCAGGAGTGCCACCAAAAGGAGAAACAAATAGGAATTTGGAGGAGGAAGAAGAAGAGGCAGAGGAAAGGGGGAAAGCAATGGGGGAGAGGGGCTAGCATGGCCAAGACTGGGTGTGCAGCATGTACAATACACACGCCAACTAGGAGGGGTGGGAGTAGGAAAGCTTGTCTTGGCTGACCCACAGATGCAGGAAGCCTTCTGACCTCCCAAGGCTCTCCTGGGCAAACGAACAAGTGAGGGACCCTTACAGGCTGGTGGACAGAACTTTGGGCACAGAAGCACAGACACAAGCTGAAGTGAGCAACTTCTGGAAAGTCCTTGCATTTCTCTGGGCCTCAGTTTACCTAGCTAGAAACAGGAGGATGGTCCAGATTATCAGAGGGCCCTCCAGCCATCTCATGGCAGCACTTGTTCTCCAAAGCCTTCGTGATCAAATATTGCAGACTTTCTCCCACTCTTCTCCACATGTGTCCATGTCAAAATCTATCTCACCCATAGGCTCCTGGCCCAGCCCCTCCTATTCCACCTTCTAAATATCAGATTCTCTCAGGGACACAGTAACCGGGGCATGCACCCACCTCATCTGCTGCCTCCAGCTTGGGGTCAAACTGGCAAAAGATCTGCTCCAGGTCCTTGCGAATCACATTGGCCAACACATTCAACCTGCCCCTGGAAACAGAGGGGCTTGGCTCTTACCTGACACCAAGTCCACTTGCCCCCACTGGCCCAGCATCATCATTCTCCCTGTATACCTGGAACCTACCAGAACCAGATGAGGTGGGGGAACCCTCCCTAGTGGTGCACAAGTAAGGACCAGACCTCTCATGTTGCCTCAATCTACTAGGCATCTGAGTGGTCCCAGACAGCCAGCTCCCTCCAGGTAGACACCCTTCACATCAGTGATTCAGGAGACCCCTGTGGGCAGAGAGCCACCCAGCCACGTGGCAAGTGCCCACTCATTCTTCACCCAAAAGCTGACCCAACCCAGGACCTTGGTACCTGTCCCTGCTCCAGCTAAATCTGCTAATGCCTCAGAGGTACTCATACACGACCCTCTAGCCCAGTCCAGCAGCATCCTAGAGCAGAAAGGAGGCACTGGATCAGCAATTACCACTAGACGACCTGTCCCAGTAGCTGAGGTCTGGGGCAGCCAGGGACCAGGGATTTCCAGCCCAGCCTGAACTTCTTATCAAGGACAGTTAATTTAGGGAAGGGCACCAGCCTGATGGGGATGCACAGGGTAGCTCAAAGTTCACCCCCCAGAGCCCCAGACCCAAAATGACCCCTGGTCTGACCCAAAGTTCTACATGACCCTGCAGGAAAGACAGCACTCCTCCAATTCAGTCTCTCCCCTGTTCAGTGGGACTACCAGAGCCCTAGGAATGTCCCTCAGCCCCAGGGCCCCCATCCCCACATGGAAGTCTGGCCTGGCTAAGAATAGCCCTTTTATTTCCACAGTCCTCCTCAGATGAATGCCTGCCAAGCACCACCACACCAGGGTCTGAGCCATCCCTGCCCAGACAGGATGCCATCCTCTCCCACTGTTCTAACAACCTGAGAACTGAAGCCACATGTGCCCACACTACCTCAGGCTGCTGGGCCATCTGTGTCTGACCTCTGATCAGACACTGGGCATTTTCAGGCCCCTCAGAGCAAAGACAGTGGCAGACAAACCCCATTCTCCTGGCAGGCCAGTCATGGGGCAGGAACCCTCCATACCATGGACCCAAATGTCCCTTGTCCCTGGACAAGCCCAACCACAAGCAGTCTCTTGGATCACAGGAAAGCCTGGGCCTTCTCCCACAGACTCTTGTCATATAAATTGCTGGTGAGTAAGCTTTCCAAGGTTTCATCAAAGTCAAGGGAAACATGCAGTCAGCTTACAGCTGGGACACACACCTTCAGCTCATCTCTGGAGACTTCCCTCTAGGAGACAACAACCCAGGGCCACCTACTGAGGCCCTGCCTTCACCTCCTTGGGATGTGCCCCTCCACTTCCTGTCCACAGGAACCTCAAGAAACACAATGCACCCTTCACGAAATCCTGCCCCTCCCAAGGACTTTAGCAACATGATCAGAGGAAAGGGAGTCTCAGAGCACCTGGCTAGTTCCTGGCCCCATGTGACTTTGGCCAATTATTTGACTCTTCTTGGACTGAAGTCAGGTCTAGGGTCTCTGAGGTGTTCCCAGGCTGACAGCATTTACCCAAAGGCCCCATCAACACCCTCATTTCCATCTCATCCCTTCCAACTCAGTCTTCTGGGCCTGGAAACTGGCAAGGCTAAAGACAGGAAAGAAGGCAGCCCCACCTGTGTGGCATCCCCAGGATGACATTCTCAATCCCCATCTCACTGGATTTGTCAATGATAGTCTTGAGGGCAGGGATCATGACCTCACAGCCTTCCAGGCCAAACCGCTTCTCTGAAGACCACTTCCGGGCCAGGAAATCTTCAAACCTGCTTGGGGAAAAAGGAAGGGGAGGGATGGAGACAGGCAGGGGAGGGGCCATGGGTGCTTCTCACTAGCAATAGGAGCCGGATGCCCAGGACAAAGGAAGAGCAAAGTCATCTCCTTACTATGTAATCTAGGATCCACCCTGGACAGCACACCACTCCCACCCAGCAAGGAGCACAAGGTCAGGGCAGGCTGGAGGTCCTTCAAGTTCACCAAAGACTCTTGCCAATACCCCTTCCCAGATACCACCTCTCTTCTCTTCTTGGCCAAACTTCTCCAACAGGCCATCCTCCACCTCCTCCCTGCCACTACCCTCCTGCCCACACTGCCAAGTACTCTGGCCAAGCCCTCAAAGACCTCCTCCCAGCAAAATTCAGAATCCAGCCCACATCTCACCTCTCAGAAAGCCCCTTGGCACCCAACACCTGGGCCAGGTACTTCTCCAAACCCTGCAGCCCTGGAAGGACCCAGCTACTGAGACCTCAATCAGGAAGCAACCTCCACACACCAGAAGACACTTATAATCACTCCATACTGGGGACAGCTTTCTGTTCATTCCGATTGCCACATTCAGTTACTTCTGCCCTTGTTCGGAGTGGCCCCTGCTACCACGCTTTCCTGGAGTTCCACTCTTTCCCATCTGCCTGGCTCTGCCCCTGGCCAAGGCATTTGTTTCCAAAGCTCTACCTAAGGGCCTCCCCACTGCCAGAGGGGAGGCCAATCCAGTCCTGCCTTCCCTTGCCAGGCACCTCCTAGTTTACTACTTGAGGTCTAGGAGCAGGCCCCTCCAACTACACTGGGCAATCCATCTGGGATGGGGCTAACCTCATGGAGCGCACAAGCCGGGCCAGTAGGGTTCGCTTCTCCTCACTGGAGAACTGCATCACACCGGGGGTCTCAAATTTCTGCCGAATCCACTGGCACTGTTCCACATCATTAATGAACATAAACTCCAGGCCAATGTGCTGGCAGTAGGTACTCTAGGGGGACAGAAGGAGTCTTTGTGAGGAGCCAGGAAGAGGGAAAATTGCCCTAGCATCTGGAGCAAAAAAGGGAAAGAGGACCCTCCCTCTCTCCTCAGATGCTCCAGAGCTCCATGGGTACACAAGCCTGGGCTCACCTCCAGGCGCCGGATGATCTCCCGCAAAGACAGGGTGTTTTCAGAGCCCCCAATGAAGGTGGTTGTGGGAAGCTGGAACTCTTTATCCAAGTCAGCCTCCCGCAGGTCATAAAAGGCTGAAGAAGGAACCCCAGACAGCAGAGGGGAGGAAAGGAGGAGATCAGGTCAGGGGGAAGAGCAGCATTCCCAGACCTCCTGAGACCTCCTTCTGGATCTAGCCTGAAAGCTCAAAAACTGTCTGTGGAGAGCGAGAGGTGAGAGTCAGAGCCCACCTGTGGCAATGAAGATGGGCTTAGACCAGTCTCTCACGCTATCTGGGCAGTGTACCAGTTAGAGAAAATAGGAATGCATCCCTCTCAGGAACACTACACAGCAGATGGGTAAGGGTCAGAGAAACTACCTGGACTCAGAGGCACAGTGAGCTCAGGCTGCCCTACAGGGCATAGGTCTCCCACCCCCACCCCGACTGGGCCACAAGCACCAGTTTGGTCAGTCATTGTCAGGGCAACAAGGAAGGGCTGCAATTCTCACCCAACTTATCAATGGTTGTGATCAAGTCAGAGGGCACAAATGAGTCCAGGTCTGCATCCAGAATGCCCAGGGGATCCAGCTGGGCCACATGATGGCCCCGGATCTGGAAAGAGGGAAAAGGGCAATGCCAGGCTGGGTCTCAGCTAAGCAGACCTTCGCCTAGGGGGATTCTCAGAGCTCCATCTCCTCACTTTCAGCTTCAGGGTTTCAAGTTTCCACAGATCTCACAGGTTTCATAATGCTGTTGCCTATGAGACCTCAGCATCAGCTACCAAGGTGGGAGTAGCTCAACTGTTTAAAGGTACAATATACAGCTAGGAAAAATAGGAAACGACCTATACACAAAGGTATACACTGTAGTACTATTAGTAACTGTGAAATTCTAGAAACTTCCCAAGTGTTCATCAACAGGTGTCTAGCATATGGATAAAGGAAATCCACACAGGGCAGTACTATAGAGCTGTTGAAAGGAACAAGGAAAATCCCCATCTGCTCCTATGAGTTAGTCTCCACAAAATACTATTAAGAAAAAAAAAAATACTGTGTATATGGTAAATCATCCATTATCCAGGAAAGAGGACATATCAGTAAATACATGCATTTGAGTTAGGAACACATAAATGTATGCATTAGAAGAATAAAATAAGAAAACCAAAAATAAGAAAAATTATTATCTATAGGGATAAAACAAAATGGGAAAGAGGACTAGAATGGCTCTTAAGAATATATCTCTTAAGAATATATCTTGATTTGAAGACTTGACTTTGGAAACTTATACATTGGTATAAAACAAAATTCAGCTTTAAAAACTGAAAGCAAAATACAACAACTGAATAAAAATGTCCACTTAGAGGCACAGATGCAAAGAAGTACTATTCTAATTAGCTAATGGAATATTCCCCGAAGACAAACAGAACTACAGGGGAAAAAGTCATAAACTCCTTTCTATTACCAACCAGTAGTAACAGAGAATTCTAAGATTGTTGCATGTGGGTTATAGGAAAATTAAATACGCCATTGCACTGGCATCTATTTTCGGCATCTTTGAAAGGAAATGGTGCCATAAGATTGATGAGGTCAAGGACAAATCCTGAGTTCTACATTTGAAGTATGTAGTCACATCAGTATAAATTTACAGCATGTGTTACCTTTCTAAACACACACACACACACACACACACAAACACACACACACACTTCCTGGCTCTGACCACTTAAATCATCAAACCAATTCCAGTGAATATCCTGAACTCCCCAGAGACTTGGATGATTCTAGGGTTGGGTAGAAATGTACAATATGAACTTTGGCATCTTGTTCTACCAGAGAGCAAAGGTCTGCTAAACATATTAGGATTAGGAATAAGGACACATCCTGAGCAACAAAATGTATATCTGCAACTAATTTCACTCATCAAATATGTTTAAATTTGTACATTCATGTGATATCAAAAAATGAAAAACCTTCATTGGTCACCTTTGAAGGATGTAATTTTCATATTTTTGAAAATCGGTCAATAAAAGGAAAAACAAACATTGATCCTGACTTTTTTGGGAGGTGGAGGTTGAGTAGTGGGTACTGGGGATAGAACCCAGGGACATTTTATCACTGAGCTACATCACCAGCCCTTTTTATGTTCCAAGACAGGGCCTCACTAAGTTGCTGAGGCTGGCTTAGACCCTGGGATCCTCCTGCATCAATCTCCCAAGTTGTTGGGATTACAGGAGTGTGCCGCTAAACCCAGCCCTTTCTTGGACAATATGTACCTCCCCATAAACTGAGTAGACAAAGGGACTTTTCTCCTCATAGAATATTCCAGGTAATAAACAAGGAAAAGACAGAATGAGAACAAATATTCATTCTTGCAGCTCCTAATGAATTAATGGATCTAAGAAATTATTATGCTTGGCTGTTCACTGCTGAAGTGTGGAGCCACAACCCTCCTGATGGGCGCTCACCCACATCAGGCACAAGAGGCTGGGGCCAGCAGCTACCCTGCTCCTTCACTTTAGACATAGTAACAATGCCTGAGTCCAGAGACTCTAGTATTTGGTCTTGGCTCATTAAAAAGCAAGGAGCAGATGAAAAGATAACTGTGCTAGAATATAAAACCCTCAGGCAGCACTCTGAAGGTTGTTGTATTTAATATACAGTTTTGCATTTGATGTGCTTCATTGTCAAAGTCAGTTGTTAGATCACTTTCTGCTTCCTCCAGCCAGTCAAGAAAACACAATGTGTATTTGAGCATCCCTTATGCAAAATGTTTGTGACCAGAAGTGTTTGGAATTTCAGGGTTGAGCATCCCTTATCCGAAATGCTTGGGACCAGAAGTGTTTGGGATTTCAGGTTTGGTTTTTTGTTTTTTTTTTTTTTTTTTTACTTTGGAATCTTTCTATATACATAATGAGATATTTTGAGGATGGGACCCATGTCTAAACATAAAATTAATTTATATCTCAAACACACATGACGTAAAAATGATTTTGTACAACATTGTTAATGTCTATGTTTTGACAGATCCATCACATGAGGTCAAGTATGGAATTTTCCACTTGTGTCATGCCGATGCCCAGACAGGTTCAGATATTGGAGTCATTTTGGATTCCTTGGATTAGGGATGTTTAACCAGTTCAAGTAGTTGCTGTGTGCTTGAGGGTGGACCACTGTCGATGAGTCCTTAGGCCAGTGAGGAAGCCCAACCCTGCTCACCTTCCTTCTTGCATCCAAGGACAACTGGTGCACAGGGAAATCACTTCCATCCTGTACAGGGCTCTTCATTCAGAGCAATCATTTCCATTTGCTAATGCACCTTTGCTCCCAAACCCTTGCAGCAGCTTGCTGCTCCCTCCCATGGGGTCTCTGCCCAGAGCTCCAGGATCCCCTAGAGTCACCATCTGCACATCATTTCCCTTATGAAATGCCTGTTGCCACCAGTTCCCAGAGAGATCCCCAACGATTATACTTGTTATGGCATGAAAGCCCAGAACAGCATTCAATAGTCCTATTTATCAAGACTAAGATTACAGATCATCAGGTCTCTCTGACAGAGGAGCCCAGCCTGGGGGCCCTGCATGAGAAAGCCATAGTCTCCAGGGTGTACAGCTGGTGGGCAAGGGCTGTTTACCAAACTATTCATTCAATCCACAAATGCTAATGAAGCACCTGTGGTATATCAGTTCCTGTCCTCTTGGAATGCCCAGTCCTGAGGAGAAAACAGACTTTACCAGGGGTTAATCCACTTACCTCTCATTCAAGTGAGTGGAACTGATCACTTACTAAGTATTCCTCTAGGTATTGAGGGCCTGGTGTGTGAAAGACAGACAATATTCCAGAACACAGACAATGAGCCACCAAATCAGTATGCACAAAAATAATAAGGGAGAGGAGGGAGGTGGTGGTTAAGTGCTCTGTATGGTAACATGACAATGACTAGCCAGAGGAGCAGGTGGCACTTGGAAGCAAACTTCAAGAAGGGCTCTCTGAGGAGAAGACACTGGAGCCAAGTGAGACACCTTCTCTCAGCACCTGGTCATGTCCCAGAAGCCAGTTTAAACTCCTTCCTATGTCTTGGCTATCCTTACCTGGTAGGCCCGGATCAGGGACTGCACAGCCAGATGGTCCTCTACCAGTTTGCTGGTCTTGGTCCGGCTGCAGACTGTGGGCCTGCTCTCGGGGATGACAGATGGGAGCTGTGGCTGAGCAGATGAGGCTTCTTCACTGGCTTTCCGGAAGAAGCTGTCCCAAGACTGGGAAGGGCAAAAGCAAGAATACAGACAGGTCAGGACCTGGGAGGGGTCGGGGGGTGACCCAGTTAGGGTCCCAGGGAGCATCCTTGGGGACCACAGCTCTCAGGGCCTTCTCAGGGCCCTGCTTCAAGGACCTCTCTCAACCAGCCTAGGCCCCCTCACCCAGAGTCCAGTTCTTCTCAGGACTTGGCTTGATGTGGTAAGGGCAGGGGAGCTTATACATTGTGGTTCAGGGGCTTTAGCTGTGACAGCAGCTTCTACCTTAGAGAAAAATGCCCTCATACACTGTTTACAGGAGATCTTTCTGGAAGGCAATGTGACAAGCAGTCACTCTACACATTCATGGTTCTTTTTTGAGCCAGCAATTCTGCTGTTAGCAATATACTCCACAGGTGTTGCATAAGCATGCCTAGGTGTACACACAAGGATGTTCCCTGCAGGGCTGTTTACAGAAACAACAACAACAAAAACAACCTAAACGACTATAAACAGGAAAATGGCTAAACAAATGAAAGCACATTTAGAATCTGGAAGATTATGCAGTGTTAAAAAATAATAAGGTACATTCATTATTGTGGATATGGAATATCACCAAGATATGTTGGAAGGAGGACAAAACAGAAGAGGATGTGTGGCTTGCTGTCTGTGTAAAAGCAAATTCAGATGTGTACATACACAGGCACTTCTGTTGGTTTTCTAGGAGAACATGTAAAATTGTTTCCCTGTGCTCACTTCCATACAATGCCAGCAGCAGAATCAACTGGAACAAATCCTGTGCAAAGCAATTTAGCAATACCTACCCAAATTAACACACATAGATCATCTTAGATCCAACCTTTCCACTTTGGGAAATCTTTTCTACAGATAGTTACACACACAAAAGAGTATGCACTGTGGCACTGTTCATGATAACTAGAGTCTGGAAGTGAACCAGATATGTCCCTGGGGACAGGGATGGCACACCCTCACAACAGAATACTATGCAGCTAGAAAAAAGATGACTGTTCACATACTGACATGAAAAGATTTGGAGACAGATTCCCAAATGAAAAATGCAAGAAGCAAAACAGCATTTTTATGTGCTACTTTTGTGTAAAAAGGAGGCAAAATCCAGTTATGTTTTCAATAAGTTTATATAAAGAAAGTTGAGGAAACGGGGTGAGTGGGATCTGATCAGCTGGGGGTGGACTGGGAGGGTGTCTTTGGGGTTTTTCCGACTGTTTGGATCTGGATCATGTGACTGTTCATTTTCCTTTGAGAAGTGTGAGTAAATGGGAGAGAGAGCAAGTTCACATTTCACCCTGCTATCTGATTTTTTTAAACCATCAATAGGTATTTGGAGAGGTATCTGGAAGCAGTATAGCATAACAGAGGGGCAGCAAAGGTTTCAGATATGATTGAACAGGTACCATCAGGGCCTCCTGAGCAAGACCTCCCACCAGCCAGTTCATCAGCAGGAAGGCATGAAGCTGTCTTCCTCTACATGAATACAGGCCCTTTAACAAACAGGGACAGTTGAGAGCCTGAGAGGCAAAGAAACCCTCTCAGCCAAGATCATGCAGCAAGCAGACTGCTTCTCTCCACTACCACTACCACAGCAGGCCCCAGGGACTTCCCTCCTGCACAGCGGGCAAGGTGGGGGTGCCAACCTTGTGAACACTCTGTGGGTTTTCCAACCAGGCGAAGTACATCTCTTCCATGTAACTGGAGCCACCTCCACCTCTGCTTCCAGGGAAGGTAGCTGGAGACCCAGAAGACCTGCCACGCCAGTTGAACACTGAGATGTCCCGCGCAGCCAGGAATCTTGTAACCTGTGCCCCGAGCAGGGATGGCACCAGCCTTAGCTGACTCATTCTGAACACAGATGATGAAGGAGAGGTGTAAACCACAGGACCAAGACAGGGAAAGTCTTCAAAAACCATGACAGGCACCTGTCAGTCCCATGGGGGTAGCATGGAGTGGGTGGGGGACTAGATCAGGCCATGAGATAGAGGTAAATGAGACAATCTCCCAACTTCCCTGGGTTCACTGTCTAGCAGGAAGGCCCAGCTCAGTAAACCCCATTGAGAGACACTGAGCATCCCTAAGCCCCAGTCCTGCTGGGCCCCACTCACCCCAACCCAGTTCCTCCTGCACCCCAATCCAGTCACTGCCTGTACACTGAACAGGACTTGCAAATGTGTAGGGTGCCCTGGCCTATGAGTGGGGTGCAGACCCTGAACTACTCCACCAAAGGACACAGAGAGGGGAAAAGACTTCTGCTCCTTCCACGGTTCGGCAACCCAGAAAATATGCATTCTCAGGCATAATTGGCTCCGAGGTCCTGCCTATGTTGGGCCCTAAGCCAATGCCCCTGGCAAGGCATGCTCCACCAACAGGTCATCTCCATCCAATCCTGCCATCGACTCCACCAGTCACTAGGAGCCCATTGGCTGGACTTTATGCAAGGGGTCAACTCCCACAGCAGGGCAGGGTATGGCCCTCTTACCTCTCTGCAAACTCACGTGAATCAGAGGGGAGGGTATCCTCAATCAAGGAAGGGTAGGGTTCCTCAGGGCAATCCGCAGCAAGTCTGAATGGTGGAAAATTAATAACTCAAAAATACTGAGGGAATTTAGTAGGACTCTAAGCCCCAAGGACCTCAAGTTTCCCTCCCACATGCTCAGCTCCTGAAGTTTTGGGCTGTGTGCCCAGCACCATCAGCCAGTGTGTCTAGGCCTTAGTGAGGGCTGCCTGGGGCTGGCTCTCCCTAGAGCAGCATCTCTCAAAGGGCTGGGCATTGGCTCCAGGGTCAGATAGTTAGGGTCACAACTCCTACTCTGCCTGGCAAATGTGGGGGCTGCACCAGCCGAGCCTGCCAATAGGCCCAGGAGCTCCTGTCCTAGAGCACCACAAGAACCCAAACAACTAGGAGACTTTATTGTCCCTCTTCTACACACAGCAAAGGAAACTAGACACCAAGACCATCCATTCTGAAAATTTTAAAAAGAGCACACTTTAGGAAGCACTGATCCTGGAGCAGTCACTACACTCACTTGATTCTCTCAACATCCACTGTGGGCCCCTGTCAGCTCCACTTCATAAACAGGAAAACTGAGGCAGAAGAGGCTATCCTGGTGACAGTCCCTGTGCCTTCCTAACTGTAGAATCAAGATGTTATCCCAGATTCCCTTAAGGGCAATGCACTTTCCACTGGCTGAAGCTGCTTCCTCTACCAGCCTCAGCCCCACCCCCACAGGGAAAGGGACAACTCAGGTCAAAACGGAACAAAGCCTGGCTGTGTCCAGCCTGGCCCAGTGTGGGAACACTGAGTTTTACAAACACTGAACACTGGGGCAGCTGCTGGACACTGCTGTGGCCTTCACCCAGTTGGGCAGGCAAGTAGCCAGCACACCAATTCAGCTCCTACCCCAATAAGGTTTGCAGACCCAGGAGTCCTAAAGCATTCAATATCTACAGCCAGAGCCCCAGCAAGCCTTGCTAGGTCCTACTCACACAGTAAAAGGAAGTGTCAAGGAGTTGAGAGTCAGACACCCTATGCAGGCCCCTGTCAACTAGCAGACAGAGTTGTGTGGGGCAGCTCCTGGAGTTGTCCTCTCCTGGACAATGTTACCCAGTCTCAGAAACTCAGAAACTCAGTCTCAGAAACACAAATGCAGACACCCCTACCACTAAGAATCCCACACACAAAGTCCTGTCCAGGTGCCCAGGTGAGAGCTGCTTCCTAATGTACCCCTTGTAAAGATCAGTTAACAGAAGTCAAAAGAGAACCTGCATTCTCTTTGCTCCCTCTTTATGCTCTGAGACTTGGATGGCCTTTGCTCAGGAATAAACCTCAACTGTAGCTTGCAGAAACCAAGAGATGCGGGTGGAGAACGGATATTGGGGGGGGCGGGTGTTTCTTTGCCAGAGAGTAAGGGCCTAAGATAAAGCCCAGAAATGGGAAAAGATGGGGGAGGGGGGAGGAGCTGCACAGTAGGGCTTGGGCTACCGCAGTTAAAACCGGCTATAAGGATGTAAGGGGGTGTTAGAGAGGGGCCCTCTGGGAGCAGTTAATGCCTGTGGTTGCCTGCTGGGACCTCAAGGTCATCCGTCCCGTCCCCGTCCCCCTCCCCCCCCCCCCGTCCCCCGCCCATCTTCCTGAAGGTGGGAGAGATACTTCTACACTGGCTTAATCCTCCAGTCTAGGAATCTCGATTTTCTCATCTGGGAACTGAGACCGCAGTTAAAACCGTCTATAAGGATCCTACCCCATGAGGCCCTGGGGCTTCAAACCGCATATTCCAAAAGGCGCACAATGCTGGACCCTCCCCAACCTTAGTGCGACCCTTGGGAGGGCGCTGAGCAGCAAGCCCACCCCAGGTCATGAAAGGTAAGGTAGGCGGTGTACAGCCTTTGGACCCCCGAGCCGGGCGCTGATGCCTGAAACCCCACTGTTGGCGCGTCGCTTCTTCACGCGAAATTCTGTACTCGCCGGATCAAACGCGCGCTAAAGGTTGGGGGTCCTCCAGGAGGTCGCGGTCAGCCGAGGGCGGAGACAAGTCACGTTCTTTTTCTCCCTTACTCCCCGCCTCCACCCGACCCTCCCCCCCAACACCACCACCCGGCAGGGCCCGGCTCAGGACAGCCGGTGACGACTTCCCAGGACCAGGGAGACTAGAGCTGAAACGCAGATCCCCAACACAGCCCAAAAAGCGGCGCAGGGACTAGGAGGGGACTCGCAGCCGCGCTCACCGGGCGGGCGGGGTCTGCGCGGTAGCGCGGTCCGAAGGCTGCAGGTCAAGGGGCTGTGCGGAGGGGGAGTCTGGCGCGCAGTGCCAATTACCTGGGTCACGTGACGCGGCCGCCCGCTAGTGCGCGCCCCAGAGACTTCGCGCGTCGTGACGTCTCCACTGACGCCCCGCCCCATTCCTGCCCTGCGGCTGGTGCTGTCCGCGGTGCTGAACACCCAGCTCCAAGGCCACCTGTGGCTAGCCGAATGAAGATCAACCAGATTGCAGAACAGAACGGAGGCTCATAATGGCTTAGTGACCCGAGTCACTGCTGAGTCTCTCAAACCCAGTGCTGTCGCCTAAATCTAAAGAGAAAATAAGCAACCGTTTGTATTTAGGGGAAGACAGTTTCCATTTTATAGCCTGTAAAATGGGTATACTAAAAGTTCCACTGTCTTAGGGATGTTTTGAAGAAGAGATGAATAATGCATGAAAAATGCATATCCCGAAGTCCAGTGTACATTTTACCCATCCATTCTCCCATCGATGGTGACCTAGGTTGCCCTCACTGGCCCATTGCTGTAAACAATGATGCAATAAATTTATCTTACATATTCCCTTATGATCCTGTGTGAGAATTTCTCTGCAATATATTTATTCCAGATGGGTGACTACAAGCCTCCTCTCTATATATAACAAGGAGCTGAATTATTGTGTTGTGGGGTCATGCTTAACTTGATTCGATAGAGTCTGATTGCTTCTGGATTCTATATTCCTTTAACAGTATAAAAGTATTTTAAGTCCTCTTATCTCAGATTTTGGCTTTCTATTTTTTGCCAAAATGACAGATGCAATATCCCATTATGGTTTTAATCTGAATTTCTTGATTATTAGTGATTTTCATCTCGTATTCTTTGTTTTGGGATTTTCTGTTGTACTTTTTGTCAATTTTTCTTTTGGAATTTGTTCTCACTTATATGCAGGAGTTCTTGTATAGGAACTTAATGCACCTGTGGTTTAAACCACTGTTGGCTCTCCCCTGGAATACTGCAAGAGTCCCCTAACAGCCTCCCTGCTTCCATGCTTTGCACCCCTGAACTCTAATCTCAGCACAACAGCAGATTTACCCTTGCAAAATATCCATTCAAATCATATCACTCCTCTGCTCAAAGCCTTCAAATGACTTTACATTTCACTCAAACTAAAAACAACAATCCTTTTATCTGCTTTCAAGGCCCATATCCTTATCTCAAATACTTCAGGCATGCTACCACACTTAGTGAAGAAAAATGGAAAATAAAAGCAAATTTACAATGTGATACTATTTGTGTTAATTAAAGGTGCATGCCCACAAAACTTCAATATACATTTCACAAGAATATATTCACATATCAACATATTAATATGGTTGACAAGCATGAAGGAAGATGTAGATATAAAGCAATTAATCTATTACTCAGACCAATGCTGATAAAATGCCAAGAACAGAGGAGTATAATTAACTCTACCCTTTATATCTAAGGTTCCCTAAAAGTTGCTTATTTAGACATGTTTGGGGGTTGATATGTCCACAAATCACACCTGTTTCATTTATTATTATGTTGTTATCACCTAGAACAAGCCAAGCTTATAGCATTTAGAAGTAAATATTTGTTCATCAAATTAATGAGTAAATGAACACAACTTGGGTCCTAAAGGACAAGTAGGAGTTTTTCTGGTGAGTCTGGGATTATAGCTCAGTGGTAGAGTACACACTTAGCATTTTGAGGCTCTGGAATCAATAACCGGCACCAAAAAAAAAAAAAAAATCATCATAGAAAGCAGGGTTCATTGGGAATTCTTTAATTTCAAGCACCCAAAATGACCCAACTTCCTTAAGAAAAAAGAAAAAAAAAGAGTTAATATGAAAGTTGTTTACAAGTCAATTCACAGAATCAGAGGAAAGAGGAAGAAGTAGTCTCAGGGACCTGAGCTGAGCCAGACAGGAGCTCTCTCCTCAAGGCTTATGATATTTGAAGTTCAAATTCCAGGAACAGAGAAGCTAAATGATCTGGCTAGGCCAGAAGTTGGGGAGAGGGGTTCTGAAGTCACCTATCTGAACCACACATGGATTGAAAAGCAGATGGTTCATGGGGTGTAGGGTACCATAAGAAATGGGAGTGATGCTAAAAAAGAAAAATCAGCATGTGTCCTGAAGACTCCCAGCAAGAGAAAGAGGCATAGGCACTGGCAGATCTCTGTGAATATCTAGTTGAAAGGGTACATTCCAGGCTGTCTGCAGCGGTGGTGGCCTGGTCAGTGGCATTAGACTGAGTACACCCCATTAAGGGGTTTGGACTTGTTGAGGCTAAGAAAATGATGCCCCAAAGCAAAGGTCTCAGAAGCAGTGTTTCTTGTTTTTCTCTGACCTTGTCCTGCCATCCTGTCTCCTGCTTTCACTCTACCCCCAGATAAGCCACAGAAACTAGAATTCCTCTTCTCCAAGGCAGGTCACGGAAACCAGAAAAACTTCCCAAAGCCAGTCATAAAATCCAAAACTATTGAGCTAACTTTTCTTTTCTGTCTAGAAACTGGCCATAAAGAAACGCCCTCATGCCAGAGGTCCTATACCTAGGAGGAAGAAATGCCACATCTGAGGGGCCAAGAAGAAGCTGAGAAAAGAGTCCTTTCTGGGTTTCCCCATTTATTCTATTTTCATTAGCTCATATCCTTTTTGTCCAATCATATTTCTACATGGCTGTTCATGCCTCATAGAGGCTGAGCATAAAAATGGGAAATTTACCCTGGGTCTTCAATCTGAAGGCTCCCATGTCATGTAAAACTATAATAAAAAATGTCAATGCTTTTCTTGTGTTAACCTGTCTTTTGTTGTAGGGGTATCAACCATGGGCAATAAAGGGAATTCCCCATTTTTCTTCCCTACAGATTCCATCCAGTAGTCCATGAACACAGTTATGTTGGAGTGGTAAAAGGTGAGAATGAAAATTATCCAGGTGAGAGGTAATAATGCACTGACAATAGAGATGAAGTAAAGGGACAGTAAAGACAAGTTTGGGAGTCAGCTCCACAGGCTTAATGGTTGACCAGGCATGAATAGTGGGGCAATGGTGACTCACAGGTTTCTGGTTTCAGTGACCAAGGGAACTGTGGAACTTCAGTGAGCTGGAAAACAGGAGATAATGCAGACTGGGAAGGACAGAAGGAAAGTTTACAAGTCAGATTCACTAATGAACCACTTAAAGATGCAAAGTGACACAGAGCAGCAAGCAGGAACAATGCCCTAACAAATCAGAAGACTCCAGTCTCCCATTGGCTCACAACTGTCTTCAGAGTCATGAAAGGAAATGTGAAGAAGATGAAGGGAGAGAAAGAGACCCACATCTGGAAGGAAGCTGAGTCACTCATTGAAGGGAATGGGCAGGACAGTCAAGGACAGAAGTTACTGTCTTCCAGCTTAATTGAGACTCTGTTAATTACATTGATTAAAGCAAACATTTGGGGCAATCAAGGCTCTCACAAGGTGGCTGCCATTCTTAGAAACCTGAGAAGACTTGAGGAAGTGGCCAGAGATTCTGAAATGATCTTTAGAAGAGGGCACCTTTCCTTCCTTGGGAATATTGGGTGGTGAGTGGAGTGGGCATGCAAGTATTTTTTTTTTTTATTCTAGTTGTACAGAATTTCAGTAACACAGAAAGATAAAGTGCAAAATGTGAAAACTTCCCTTCCACTTTCCCCAACCTCACCTTTATTCTCCTCCAGAGATAACTCCTGGCTGGTTTGATGAACATCTTTTCAAAGCTTTTTATATTTCTGTACATGTACAAATATACACTTATAAAAACATTAAGCAGATCACACTACAATATGGTTCTGCAATTAGCTTTTATTTGTCTTGTCTTAAAGATCTTTATTTCACTCTCAGGACATGTAAGACCACCCATCCTTTTCAATAGGATATTCTATACATTGTAGGACTATATGATGACTGCTTTACTTCTCTCTCTTTGGACATTAACTTTTTTTTTTTCACATTTACAGAGAGGGGGGCTGCAGATGTACCTCAATGGTAGAACACTTGCCTAGCATATGTAAAGCCTTGGGTTTACACAGGATCCCTAGCACCACACTGAGAGAGAGAGAAAGTCTTCCTACATATGGTCATTTGGTGGTGCATGCCTATAGTCCCAGGGGCTTGTGAGGCTGAGGTAGGAGGATTGCAAATTCAAAGCCAGTTTCAGCAATTTAGTGAGACCCTAAGCAATTTCACAAGACCATGTATCAAAATTAAAAATTTTTAAAAAAGAGTTGGGGACGTGGATCTGTGGTTAAGCACTCCTGGGTTCAATCACTGGTACCAAAATTGAATAAATAAGTAAATATACATTCATACGCATATGAATACACACAAACATATATATGCATATATATATTTATGTTTTAAAATATATATATTTACCAAATGAATGAAAATTGGTAAATTTCCAGAAGAAATTTAACACTGGGCCCAAAATATACATATTTTAGAATTTAATATGTACAGTTTTCAGTAAGATCATTCCAATTTATGCTTCAATCTCCGTTTTTTCTATTTTTATTTTTATTTTTTCTAATTAGTTATACAAGACAGCAGAATGTATTTTGATTCATTATATACAAATGGAGCAAAACTTTTCATTTCTCTGGTTCTACATGATGTAGAGTCATACCATTCTTACGATCATACTTATGGTATGATGTACTTAGGGTAATGATGTCAATCTCATTTCACCATCTTTCCCACTCCCATGCCCCCTCCCCTCCCCTCACTCCCCTCTGCCCCATCCAAAGTTGGGTCAAATGGTGGTTTATTTCCAAGTTTTCTAAGGAATTGCCATATTACTTTACAGAGTTGTTGCACTCATTTGCAGTTCCACCAGCAATGTATAAGTGTACCTTTTTCCCCACATCCTTGCCAACACTTATTGTTGCTTGTACTCTTGATCAATTGCCATTCTGACTAGAGTGAGATGAAATCTTAGAGTGGTTTTGATTTGTATTTCTCTGATTACTAGAGATGTTGAACACTTTTTCATATATTTGTTGATCAATTGTATATGTCTTTCTGTGAAGTGTCTGCTTAGTTCCTTAGCTCACTTATTGATCAGGTTATTTGTTTTTTTGGTGTTAAGTTTTTTGAGTTCTTTATGTAGCCTAGAGATTAGTGCTCTATCTGAGGTGCATGTGGTAAAGATTTTCTCCCACTCTGTAGGCTCTCTCTTCACATATTGATTGTTTCCTTTGCTGAAAAGAAGCTTTTTTAGTTTGAATCCATTCCATTTATTGATTCTTGATTTTAGTTCTTGCACTTTAGGAGTTTTGTTAAGGAAGTCAGGTCCTAAGTCAACATGATGAGGATTTGGGCCTAATTTTTCTTCTATTAGGCACAGGGTCTCTGATCTAATTCCTAGGTCCTTGATCCACTTTGAGTTGAGTTTTGTGCAGGGTGAATCTCAATGTTTTTACTTCTCATTTACTTATATCATTGTCAAGACTGTTATTATCAGTCTTCTTTTGGGGGGGTACTGGAGATTGAACCCAGGGGTGCTTTACCACTGAGTCACGTCCCCAGTCCAGACTTTTTAAAAATAATTTTTTATTTAGAGACAGAATCTCGCTGAGCTGCTGAGACGGGCTTTGACGTGTGATTTTCCTGCTTCAGTCTCCCAAGTTTCTGGGATTACAGGCGAGTGCCACTGTGCCCAGCTATCAGTCTTTTTAATTTGTGCCAATCTTAGAGTTGAAAAAAATCTCATTTTTTTCTAGTTTGCAACTGATAAAATTGAGAATCTTTTTATTGTGTATTATTTTGTATTGTTTTTCTGCAAATTGTCTACTGATAGTTTTTGCCCATTTTTCTATAGGGTTATTTACATTCCTCTTGGGGATTCATATAAAATGTTTATATATTTTGGATAAGAATCCATTATATATGTTGCAAACATTTCTCCCAGTTTTTGTTTGTCTTTAACTTTGTTTATGGACACTTTGCCCATATAGTAATTTGTGCTTGTTAAGGACTAAATTGTGTCTCTTCCCCAAATTTTATATGTTGAAGTCCTAACCCCCAGTACCTCAGAATGTAACTATACTCAGAGATCAGATCTTTAAAAATAAAATTAAGTTAAAGTGAGAGCTTTGAGGTGGCCCTAATCCAATATGACTGAGTCCCTATAAGAGGAGGAAATTTGGACAGAGACACCACAGAGGGAAGACCATGTGATACATACAGAGAAGAGGGTCATCTGCAAGCCAAGGAGAAAGGTTCCAGAGGAAATGATGGCACAGACACCTTGATCTCAGACTTCTAAACTGTGAAAAAATACATTTCTGTTTGAGCTATCTTGTCTGTGGAATTTTATTACCACAGTCTGAGCAGATGAATACAATGAAGCACAATGCTCTTGTCGGAGGTTCCATTCCTCAATTTGAAAACCACTTAGGATTTCAGGAATTCCAGCTTCTCCTTTCTACTGGATTATAGGGTCTACATGGGGGTTCCTTTTCAGGATGGGTAAGGGATGACCCTGATTTTTTATCTTGTGAAAGCTATCCACTAAAGCCTGCTTATGTGTAAATTTCTTTTGTTCTTTTCTTCCACCATCTCATTATACTATTATTTTGAAGAGAAGTGTCAAAAGGACAGATCACCACCCAGAGGCAAGTACTATTAATGCCTTCTTGGGAAGATTTCATCCTCACTTTTAAAAATGTATCTTTTACATGCAGGGTTGAAATATTACCTTATTAACAGGATAGCTTAAGCCATTTCCCATATTGTATTGTGTTATCCATTCTGATAGGTTGGTAGTGATATCTTGCTGTGTGGGGGGAGTCATTTGTTTTGTTTGAATCCAGGAACTTGATACCACTAAACTACATTCCTAGCCCTTTTTATTTTTTAGTTTGAGACAAGCTGCCCAGGCTGGGTTGGTATTTGTGATCTTCCTGCCTCGGCCTCCTGAGTCCCTGGGATTATAGGCCTGTGATCACTGTGGCTTTAATTTGCATTTACCTGATGGCTAATGAGTATCTTTTCATGGACTGGTTTTTCATCTGTACATATTTTTCATAGAAATGTCTTTTCATGTCTTGTAGTCCTTTTCTTATTGGAATGGTTTATCTTTTTATTTCTCTTTCTTTCTTCCTTTTTTCTTTTCTTTCTTTCTTTCTTTCTTTCTTTTTTTTTTTTTAACGGTTGAATAGCCTAGTCACAAGTCCTTGCCAGATATGTACTTGGCAGATATTTTTCTTTCAGTCTATAGTTTGTCTGTTCATCCTCTTTAAAGTGTCTTCCTTTAAGCAAAAGTTTTTAATTCTGATGAAGTTCAATCTGTCAATTTTTCATTTCATGGTTTACATTTTGAGTGACCCAAGAATTTTTCATATCACCCTACATCCTTAAGATTTCCTCTTATTTTTCTCTGAAAGTTTGTCTTACATTAAAGTTCATCATCCATTTTGAGTTAATTTTTACAAAAGGTGTGAGACTTAGGTTAAGGTTTTGTTTGTTTAGACCTAATGATGATGTTCAATTGCTCTAGTACCATTTATTGAAAAGACTATCTATCTTTCCTCAATTGAATTTCTTTTGCACTTTATCAAAAATCATTTGAGCTTATTTGTATGGGTCTATTTCTGGGGTAAGTTTTATTGAGATGTAAATACATATTCATATAATTTACTCATTTAAAATGCTCAGTGCAGTGGTTTTTAGTATAAATTCACAGAAATATACAAACATCAGCACAATTAATTTCAGAACAGCTTATCACCTCAAAAAGAAACTGTAAGGAGAAGTTTTGACACCTTAAGAAAAATAAGATGTTCTAAGACTGATGATACATAAATAAACCATCCGGGTGTGCCCCAAAGAGGAGAAGGACCCTCCTCTGATAAACCTCTGATGCAGCAGTGGTCTGAACCTAGGCTTGGAATGGTCAGCTCCACCTGAAGGCCCCAGTGCACTGTAAGAAGCACTCCACAGCCACAGCTGCCTCCCACAGGCCTCATCTGTCCCCTCTCCTCCCACCCCCAACACACACACTAGGCTTTCTTCTATCACTAAAAAAATACCTGATAATCAATTTATAAAAAGGAAAGGTAGTTATACTCCACGTATGTTTGTTATGTCAAATACATTCTATTTTCATGTGTAACCAAAAAGAACAAATAAAAACAAAAAGGAAAGGTTTGTTTGGGTTCAGAGTTTTAGAGGTTTCAGATCATGATAAGTTGGCTCTGTTCCTTTGGGCCTGTGACAACACATTGTGGGGGAGCAAAGTCACTTATCTTGTGGTGGGAAAGGAAAGAGGAAGAGGAAGGGACCGAGGTCCCACTAAGCCCTTCAAGGGTATACCCCCTATGATCTGAAGACCTCCCACTGGGCACCACCTCTTAAAGTTTCCACCACCTCCTAATAGAAACAAGGGGATCAAGTTTTTAACACAGTGGGCTTTGGGTTGAGAGTACTGTGATGATGGTGGAGGCAAATCCAAGCCATTGAGGGATGGGCAGGGGTTTTCTTCCCAGAATAGGGAACCCCTAGGCCAACTCTCTGCCTTAGGCCCTCTACCTCCTACACAGACAGATCTTTACAGTCCACCTGAGAACAGGTGGAATAGGGCACCAAAACTGCAGGTGGCTTGGGTATATAGAGGCTGCATGATTTAGAGACTGAGACACCCAACTCAGTGCCCAAACTCTTGCAACAATTGAGGCCCCTCACCTCCTAGAACGAGTCCCCAGGGAGTTTACAACCACTTTCCTGTAATGAAGGAACCAACATTCCTGGTATGCTCTTCATCAGGCTCAGCCCAGGCACCTCTACCTGTTCCCTCACAGGTGGCTGCACTCCCCGGAGTCCTCTGCCCCCAACCCTCTGGAATCCCGCGGCTCTATTCTGTTTTCCGTGGCAGCGTTAAGCGAGCTAAGCGTTCCTCTCGGGAGGCCTGCAGGCTGAGTCCTGTGCCGCCTGAGGAGTCCCATGGGACGGGAGAGCCCTCCAGTGGCCTGTACGGCCCAGGTGTCCGTAGAGTCGCCCGTCACCACTAGCCACGTCTCGCTCTCCCGCCACTCTGGTTTTAGACTCTGCATAGCCAGGTATCTGATGGGCGACCCACTCTCGCCCCATGACGAACTCAAGGACGCCGCCTGCACCTGGTCTGGGGTGATGGGGTGCAGGCAGTCGACATCAGTCTCACAAGCGGAGCTCGGGCGAGGTGCTCCACGATGGGATGGGCTGGGGCGGAGAAGTGATAGCGTCTTCGGGCTGGGGTCCTGAAACACGTGGAAGAGTTTTCTAGGCGGTTCACTGCCGAGTACGGGCAGAACCGAAGGGAGCGCCACCCCACAACCTTGCCCTGGGATGCCCGTGGTTTCCGTGAACGCGGGCTTCGGTGTAGGGCGCTGGGCCGGGACTGAGCTGCAGACTGAGCTGCTCGCGGGCCGGGCGGCTGGCTGCTGGCCCCTTCCCTGCGCTGTCCTCACGGACTCAACCCTGGGAGCGTTCTCAGCCGACTGGCTGAGACGCATTGCAGTGCGCTCGGGCCCTGCATCCGCCCGACATCCCGATCTTGGGTGGGAAAAGACTCCCTTCTCCCGCAACTTTACAAGCCCATCCGGCGGAGACCTCCCCGCAGCCCTGGAAAGCAAGAGTCGGCGCCCAGTCACTCCTGCTCTCTGCAAATCAACCTCACGCTATGCCCACCTAAGCCGCTAGTGGCAGGAGTTGCGCACCCCTCTAGGAGGGGAGTGGTGGGGCGAAAGGGTGTTGATTGTTACCATGGGTGCCTAGCAGACACATCCTCAGGGATTATCTGGAAACATTAGATAGAGGACTCTCAAGCAGAAGATTTAGCCCGCAACGCTCAATGTGGAAGAACTGCTGGCTCTCTTCAGGGGGCACCTGAGTTTCCTGTAAAATGGAGTCGGGCAGCCTGAAATCCCACACTCCCACGTGAGCCCCTGGGGATGGGGTCTCCCGGGCGGGGCCAGGTTGCCTATCCTCTTGGCCTGCTCTCCTGGGATTGCAGATGAGAGCAAATGTAGGAGGGAGAGCTTCCTGGACCAGGGAGGAAAGACGTTGGAATGAGGAGATGTTGTGGGCAGAGGCTTGTAAGACAAGTGAGGTTCTGGCATGTCTGTGTGTGTGTGTGTGTGTGTGTGTGTGTGTGTGTGTGTGTGTGTGTGTGTTGGTGGTGGTGGTGGTGGTGTTCTCTGTGAGGGCATCTGGTGCTTCAGGGCAGGGCTTGTAGTTAGCCAGGCCTAACCAAGGGCCTCAAATATTCCTCATGACTTTGGAGTCCCCATAGCTCTGTAGAACCGCAGTATGGTTGAAGTAAGGATCAGAATCAGATTCTGTTTTTGAAAAATCATTCTGGAAGCTGGTGGAAGACTGGTAGGAAACAATGCAAAGGCAAGGAGGGTACATCCCCAACGGAGGAAAGTCCCCAATCCCCCAACAAAATGGAAGGTGGACCAGTGGGGTGGGGGCTCACTGCAGAGTATTTCAGAGGTAGGGTCAGTGGGGCTGGAGGCAGATTGACAATGGGTAGTGAGAGGAAAAGAGTCAACCTTGAGTTCCAGGATCCTAAGGTGTGCCTAAGACCCTTCCTGCCTCTGTATGATGCAGTTACCACATCCTAGGAAGCCCAGGCTCAAGCATGGCTGGACCTTAATATACTTCATTGAGGCCAAGAGAATTGCTTTCTCATTACCATTGGTGTACTAACAGGAGTTCACCTGGGAAAGACCTAAGCAACCCCTTCTTTCCTGGTGGTTTCAGAATACAGATCACTTCTAGCAAACTCCAGGACAAACTTCCACCTTCAGTACAGAGAGACCAAAAGAATAAAACAGAAAGAACACTGAAACAGGTAACAATTCAGGCAAAAAAGCAGGTAATTGTGTTTTAGCGTCAAGATTTTCTTTTTAATTGCATTGTCAATACATTCTCACTATAGAAAAGTTGAAAAGCACCAAAAAATTGTAAAAGAAAAAACTATTCATATCCTCTCATCCAAACTCAACTCAGTTGAGTTTGTCATACAGTATTTTCCTTCTTGTCTTTCTTTCTTAAATAATATTCAGACTTTTAACGATGATGTCTGTGGTTATACTGTTTTCACAATTTGCAGTTCCTTTTCACTTAAGATCATCTCAAAAACTTTTTCCATCATATAATAACCTCTTGGGTCACAGTGTTGAACAGGTCACTCCAGTCTTGGCCTGCCAGTTTCAATTTAATCCCTGAACCCAATGAAATTATACATACAAATGCCACTTGGTTTACTTGCCCTTTGCATTTTAACAGAAGTTAAGAAACCTGGCTCCCTGACACTTATAAATCCTATTCTTTTCTGAAAAATCTTTAGGCAACTGTAAGCACAGTGACTTAGAAAACCCAGAAGTATAATTAACTTTCAGTGGAAGGAAGGAGGAAGTGTGGGCTGAGCTTAGTTAATAAGATTGAGATAGGTTCCTGTATTATATGAAGCATGTGGGCTAGAGCTGAGGGCCGTAGGGAGTAATCAATGCCACTGTTTGTTGGGTTTAGATTGATTTCATAAGCAAGAACTGAGCAAGTGAAATATCAACAGAGACAGATTGTCTCACTATTTAAACCCTACCAAAAAGAGTTTGCAATGTTTTCTCCATTCACTGTTGACTCAGGAGAAGGAAGGAGCTATTTACCATTATTCATACCCTAATCACTGCAAGAAAATGGGGCTTCACTGACTCCTTCAGAAAACCTCAGGAAACAGGTCATGTTTTGAGCTCAGAGACCCAATAGCAGAGTGTTCAATGTCTTCTAGAAATTGGGTTTCATCATTGCCTATGTCCTGGCTATTCAGGTTGTGGTCTCAAATCAGAAGCATCGGCATCACTTGGGAGTTTGTTAGCAACACAGAATCTCTGGCCCCAGCACAATCCAAATTTAAACAACATCCCCAAGCGATGTGCACATTTAATGTAAAAGGCACTGTTCTCTGCAACATGGAGAATCCTTCAACCCTTTAGAGCAAAATCATGCCTTAGGTAAGATTATCAACAAAAAGGATGCTTAAAGGGGCAACTTGGTGGCTTAACTTCCATGGAGTTCGTCTTTAAATAGATTAAATAAAAACTCCATCTTGATGTTCAAGAATTCCAATCTTTGGGAATATCTTTCCTCTCCACTCCCCTTCCCAGGAGGCAATTATTTCTCTCCTAAGTACCACTAGGGAGTGTTTTCTGTTGTGACATTTATGGAAGACCACTGGAACATGAAATGTAAAGATCTTGTGTGTGTTTGATTCAGACAGGCCATTTCTCCTTAGGAGGGTTTGCATTGCAATGATATGTACATTTAAATGACATTAAAAAGGTTTTATTATTATTAACCATTTATAACTGACTCTTCCTTCTCTTTGCTCATTCTCATTCTTCCATGGTCATATTACAGATCAGACCCTGACTCAGGATGGAGCCAGTGGTATTAGATGTGTGATTCCCTCTTTGAGGACATAGCTAAAGAAGTGAACCTCTGGAGAGGCAGATCAGTTGAGCTGTTCCTTCTAAAAGTTAGATCTTTTGCAAGATTACTAAAGGAACTAAGACCTGGCTGCATCATGGAAGAAAGATTAGCACACTCGTCCCAAGTGTGAAGTGATGGGATTTTCAGGACTGTGGACCATTGTCACCTACTGATGATGTGGAACAGGGAAGATTCTTCCACAGCAACCACAATTCCCAACTCTGGATTTATAGACCCTCAGAATACCTGCTGTGGTTTGAATATAGTTTGTCCCTTCTAAAATTCATGTTGAAATTTGATTGCCATTGTGATGGTATAGGGAGGTGGGACCTTTAGGAAGTGATTATGGCATTAAAAAGGGATAATTCCATTACTGTAGGAGCGGGTTATTTTATTTAGTGAGAACGGGATGTGATAAAGCAAGGTTACCCCATGTGTTTTCCCCTTTTTACCTGCACCCACTTGCCCTTCCACTTGCTTCCATGATTTGAAGTAGCACATGTCCTTTTCCAGATGCCGTGCTATACTTTTGAACTTCTCAGTCTCCATGACCAGGAGCCACAAAATAAACCTCTTTCCCTTTATAAATTATTCAGTATCAAGTATTCTGTTACAGCAAAAGAAAATGGACAAAAACAGTTTCACAAAATTCACAAAAGCTTCTCAACTTCAGGATTTTTTTTTTTTTTTTTTTTTTTTTTTAATTAGCCAGTGCATGGCAGTTTACAGTCAGGAAAGGAGAATGTTGCAAAACCTAAATAAATGACATTAAGTTACAAAGCCCAAAATGTTGAAATTGACAAAGTTGTATTTAGCTCTTATGGCCCAGTCAAGACCAATGTAGCAATACGCTCCTTTGCCAAGCCCACCATACTCCCGTTCATCTACTCTGCTAGCGTCTCTTTCCTCCCTGCCTAGCATGTGTGAGGACCTGGGTTCAATCCCCCTCTGCTCCTGCCACACACACACACACACACACACACACACACACACATATACAATATTCATGATGATCCAGAATATTTTGTTGGGAAATCTATCCCAAAGAACAAGTAGAGAAAGAGCAAAGTTTTACACATAGAGCTGCTTACAAGTTTGAATATTTTTCTACTCCCTTCTAGCTTCAGTTCTTGAGCTGGTTACTCAATCTCTCATGTCCTTATTTTCTCAGACAGGGGATAATAGTAAAACAAACAATGTCATTTAGAATAGCCCTAAATTGGAAACAGCCTCAAAGTCTAATTATAGGAAAATGGCTAAATAAATTAAGATACAGCTATATGGCAGCTTATTTTCTAACCATTAAGAAATATACTTATGGGGCTGAGGATGTAGCTCAGTAACAGAGCATGTACTTAGCATGCATGAGATCCTGGGTTCCATCCCAAGCACCAAAAGAAAAAAATGTATTTGTGAAAAATGTTAAATGACATTAGAATGTGCATCTGATAGAATGTCATTATTGATAACAAACATTTACAAAGAACTTACTGTATGCCAGGCATTATAGTAAGTGTTCTGAAAATTTTAATTTAGCTCATTTAATTCTCATAACAACTTGCTATGATCTGGGTGTGTCCCCCAAAGTCCTATGTGTTAAACCTTTCTTCTGTTAAAGTCTGTTATCGCAGGTATTTTGTTACAATCATGGAAAACCAACTAATACACAACTCTATGAGGCAAGGATTATTATTACTATTATCCCCTTTCTGAGGAATTCAGGACAAACAGATTAAGTAACCAGCTCAAGATTTAAAGCTAGAAAAAAAATTCAGACTTGTGTATATAAATTCATCTAAATACATATACATAGAAAAATCATGATTTAAGAAGTTTCTCCCCCTTAAAATTTTTTAATTGAACAAAAAATTATACTCAGGTAAGTGTATAAATCTCACACACAGAGCTTAACTAAGTTTTTCACAGCACACATCCTTGTAACTACCATTTATATGGATAATTACCTCGTATAGATAATTTCCAGCATCCTGGAAGGCTCCCATACTATTTTCCAATCAATGTCCTGTAGAGGCAGTCACCATCTGACCTCTATCACCATAGATTAATTTTGACTGTTTTTGAACTTTTAAAATGGAATAATACTTATAGGGGATTGGTTTCAGGATCCCCTATGTACAACAAAATCTTCAGATGCCCAAGTCACATATATAAAATGGTATAGTGTTTGCATGCAATCTACATACATACTCCTGCATGCTGCAGATCATCTCTAAATGACTTACAATGCCTAATACAATGTATATGCTATGCAAATAGTTGTTACATAGTACTGTTTGGGGAATAATGACAAGGAAACAGTCTGTACATGTTCAACATGAACACATTTTTTTTCTGATTATTTTCAATACAAGGTTAGTTGAGTCCATCAATGTTGAACCCATAGATACAGAAAGCCAACTGTATACACTCCCTTGTGTTTGGCTTCTTCCAGTCAACATTGTCTCTGTTAGATTCATCCTTGTTGCATGACCCAGCAGTACTCTTTTCACTGTTATATAGTATTCCATTGTAGAGAATATAACATTTTTTTTAAATTAGAGCATTACCATTATACATAGTATTTGGGTACATTTTGACAAAATCATACATGCAAGGAATTTGATTTAAATTCCTGTTTCCCATCTTCCCCTCCCTTCTTCCAACCCCCTATTCGCCTTCCTTTACTCTACTGATTTTCTTTCCCTCCTTTATTTATTTAATTTTGATTGGTTCTTTCTACATATACATAAAGAAATTCTGTTTGGTACATTTATATATGCATATAACATGATTTTGTTAAATTCATTTCACATTTCCTCTGCTTTCCCTTCCTTCTTCCCCCTCTCACTCTCCTTCTCTTCCACTGATTTCCCTATATCTTTATGATATCCAATCCTGGTCCCATCCCCCTACCAGCTGGCTTCTTTCCCTTATTTTGCTCTTGCTTTTACATATGAGAAAAAACATTTGACCCTTGATTTTCTGAGTGTGGCTTATTTCACTTAGCGTGATGCTCTCCATCTCCATCCATTGACCAGCAAATGCCATCATTTCATTCTGCTTTATGATTAAAACTTCATTATGAAAAAAAACTTCATTGTGTACTTCTACTACATTTTCTTAATCCATTCATCCATTGATGGGCATCTGGGCTGATTTCATAATTTGGCTATTGTGAATTCTGCTGCTATAAATATTAACATGGCTATATCACTAATGTAGGCTGATTTTACTTCTTTTGGATAAATGCCAAGGAGCTGGATAGCTGGGTCATATGGGGGTTAAATTCCTAGTTTTTTGAGGACTCTCCACACTGCTTTCCAGAGTGCTTGTGCCAATCTGCAGTCCCACCAACAATGTATCAGTGTGCCTTTCTCCCCACATCCTCGCCAGCATTATTTGTGTTCCTTTTAAAAAATTTGTTCTTTTTAGTTATACAAGACAGTAGAACATATTTTGACATACTTACACAAACATGGAGTACATCTTATTCTAATTAGGATCCCAGTCTTGCGATTGTACATGATGTGTATTATTTGTGTTCTTGATAATTGCCATTCTGACTGGAATGAGATGAAATCTTAGTATAGATTTGATTTTGCATTTCTCTCATTGCTAGAGATGCTGAACATGTTTTCATATATTTGTTGGTCATTTGCGTTTCTTCTTTTGAGAAATGTCTGTTTAGTTCTTTTGCATATATGTCTTTCTTAAAGTTCTTTATGTATTCTGGACATTAATCCCCTGTCAGAGGAGAAAATGGCAAGACTTTTTTTCCATTTTGTAGGATCTCTCTTTATGCTTTTAATAGTTTCCTTTGCTGTGCAGAAGGTTTTTAATTTAATGGCATCCCACTTACTGGTTCTGATTTTTATTTTTTGCATTTGAGGGGTCTTGTTAAGGAAGTCAGTGTCTGCATCTATATGATGGAAGGTTTATCCTATTCTTTCTTCCAGAAGTTGAAAGATTTCTGATCTAATTTTCTAAGTCTTTGATCCATTTGATTTAACTTTTGTGCAGGGTGAGAGATAGGGATCTAGTTTCATTCTTCTGCATATGGATTTCCACTTTTCCCAGCACCCTTTGTTAAAAAGCCTATCTTTTCTCCACATATATTTTTGGCATTTCTATCAAGTATCAGATGACTATTAAGTATGTGGGTTTGCCTCTGTATGTTCTATTCTGTTCCATTGGTCCTCATGCCTATTTGATACCAAAACAATGCTATTTTTGTTGCTATTGCACTGTACTATAATTTGAGATCAGGTATTGTTGATACTTCTTCCACTGTTTTTCATGCTCAGAATTGCTTTAGCTATTTTGGGTGTCTTATTCTTCCAGGACTGCTTTTTCTAGTACTGTGAAGAACGTCATTGTTATTTTGATGGGGATCACATTGAATCTGTGTATTGCTTTTGGTAGTATAGTCTTTTTTTTTTTTTTTTTACTCATTCTGCTCTTGATGAACTTTTGAGGATTTTTTACTATTATTAATAACTAATGCATGTTTCTCTATTACATTCTAATACAAGTTGTCATATCTATTAGGTACATATCCATGAATAGGATTGCTAAGCCTCAGGGTATGGTGAATACTGCCAAATGGTTTTTCCAAAGTGATTGTGCCAGTTGACACTGTTAAATTCTTCTTTGTTTTTATTCTTTTACATAAATTTCCTTTTTATTCCTTTATGTAATTTTTTTTTTGCACAAAGGCCATGTGGGAGACAAACATACTACAATAACAAAATGGTAGCTGTATCATAGAAGATAGCTTATAAGCATCGTCTAGGAAGTAGGTCCTCTGACTTTCCTCATTAAGTTGTCTCACAAAAGGAGGTTGTAGGAAGAGGGACAAAGAAACCCCTGTATTAGAAACATGATATTCCACCATGTAAAGATGCCACCCTCAGTATAGAGGATATACTGAATTCATCACCTCCTAACTGTTAGCAGCCCACTCTCTTACCACAATTAAGCAGTGCCATATTGCTTTATTATGAGAGAAAACCAGGATAAATGAAGTCATTGAAGACTTATCTCTAATCCCAGATCTGTCATTGAGTCACACTGGTCAATCTTTTGAGAGTAAATTATGGCGTGTAACAACCCCAGGTAAAGAATCTGGTATGCCTAGAGATGGGATAAAGGTGTGCAATAGTCTTAAAAGATACTATTTTTAGTCATTAAGATTTGATCACTTCTGTTACAAATGGGTGGCAGCTGTGTGATAACTTTTGTTTTGATGAATTGCAGTTCTCTTTGACATTTCTGAGATATTATAGTTTAGCTGCATCTGAACACTAATACCAATTTATGAGACACATGAGTCATCATGGAAAAGATCCAAAGAGAAAAAACAGGGCCTAATAAAATAGCCTGTGGGTCAGAGCCTAATAGCAGTCCTCTCCAAAGGAATGAACTAAGAGTGCAGTGACTATTAAAGTCGCCTGGATGCAAAATCTGAATGCTGCCTGAATGCCCAAGGGCCCTCCTTTTCCTGACAGGTAGATTTTTACTTTCCTGAAACTCTATGTGCCATACACTATGCTGGGGAGATAGGTTTTGCCCTCAAGGGTCTTACAGTCTGCATAGTGGAGACAGATAAGTAAATGAGAAATTATTATACAGCCCAATAAGTCATGTCTGATGGAAAGTGCAGGGTCTAGGGCCTGAGAAGTGAGTTCCTTTGGAATGAAAGCTGGCATAGTAAGTCAAGAGGAAAAAGAGCATCAGAACTTTGGAGCAAATAGTGATGTTTCTAGAATAAAAAAAAAAAATAGAAAAATAAAAGCTTTAGCTGTGGGTGTAATTCAGTGGTCAAATGTTTTGCCAACATGTGTGAGGCCCTCGGTTGAATCCCCAGTAATACACACATACACACACACACACTTTCAGAAAGGGCCCCGGAGTCCCCCAGAATTAATCAACATAAAAGGTTTGTTTAGTCCTGACTAAAAAGTTCAAAGGCAAGGACTTCCACATGCAAGGGAGGAGTTATTGAGGGTCCTGGTTTCTGAGCCTAGATAAGATGCTTTCTCTGCTTCTGGGGTCCAAGCAGGCCAAATGGCTTTTTTTGGACTGTTTCCCTATCTGAAAATGGAGTTAGGCCAGAGGATCTCTGCAACCTTCTTTCCAGTAGGACATCCTGTGGCTACTTCACATTTTAAAGTGGTACAGAGCTGCATCATCTCAAATGCTTACTGGATAGGTTTTCTCCCTTGTATGCAGTTTATCATTTTATAATACACAGTTCACCCTCTGTGTCCATGGGTTCCGCATCTGTAGATTTAGCCAATTAGGGATAAAAAAATAATCAGGAAAAAAACTGCATATATACTGAACATGTACAGACTTTTTTCTTGTTATTATTACCTTAACAATACAGTATAACAACTATTTACATAGCATTACATTTTATTAGGTATTAAAGACATCTAGAGTTGATTTAAAGTACACAAGAGGATGTGTGTAGGTTATATACAAATACTATACTATTTTGGATAAGGGACTTGAGCATCCTTGGATTTAAATATCCATGGGGAACCTGGAACTATTCCTGCTCAAATACTGAGGAATGATTGTCATTCAGTTTTGCTATGAATCCATTATACATATTAGATGACAGATGATATGAAAAAAATGGCTTGAGGATATGCTCTGGGGTAAAGAAATGAGACATTCCCTTTTTAAAAATTTGGGTGCTCATGACACAAAGGGAATCCAAAACTATCCTGGGACAGATAGATGGATAAGGTTCACTCACTCTTTACAAGTTTTACCTTACTTCTACCATTCTCAGAGTACTTCTAAAACTAAGACATGCATTAGTTACCTGGAATCTGATGCAGGTAAAATCCAAGTCTCATCTTCACTGATCACAGCTATGATCACTAAACAGTGACACAGACAGAAGCACACAGAATGATGAGTGGGTATTAAAGAGAGTACTGAAATCATGAAACTACTCAGCAAAAAAAGCTGCCAGCTTCATTACCCTCATAAAACCTACTGGATCAGGTGGTTTTAATCTTTTTCCAAGCATCTGTTTCCTGAGCTAAAAAGCAACCAATAGTCTGTGTCTGCCTTCAAAATAAGTCAAACACACTTCTGTAGATATAACAAAATAGCTGAGAAGATCGACTTACAAATAGAAAAGATTTATTTTGACTCACAATAGTGGAGGTTTCAGTTTGTGATCAGTTGGCCCCATTGCACTGGATCTATGACAAGGCAGCATACAGGACGGTGTGGTGAAGCAAAACTTCTCACCTCACAGCTAGGAAGCAAAAGAGAAGAGGAGACTAGGGTTCCAAAATCCCTTTCAAGGACATGTTCCCAGTGACTTCCCATCAGGCCGAACCTCTTAGGGGTTCCACCACCTCCCAATAGTGCCACCTTCAAGACCAAGCCTTAAACACATGGACCTAAGGGAGACACCCAAGATCTAAATGATGGTACTGCCATAAATAAAACAGAGAAGGGGGAGCAGGAGGAGGAGGGGAGGAGGAAAAGGAAGAAGAAGGAGGAGGAGGAGAAAGAGAGGAAGAGGAAGAGGAAGAAGGAGGAGGAGGAAAAAGAGGAAGAGGAGGGGGAGGGTGATGATAACAATAGCATAAAACTCCATGAAATGTATATAAGGATGGAGGAGAAGGATGATGTTCGTGAGTGTAATGGGGAGGAATCCTCTTTTAACAAATAGTTTTGCTGTTTGCTCTGTGCTTCGTGCTGGAGACTCAGAAATGAAATAGCCAATCACTGACCAACTAAAGCAGAAAGATGAGACAGACACAAATAAAAACAAAACCCCAGGCTGGGGTATAGCTAGGTTGATACAGTGCTTGCCTCGCATGCACAAGGCCCTGGCACAAGGCCCTGGGTTCGAATTCCCAGCACTACACACACACACACACATTAAAAAAAAAAAAAAACAACAAAAAAAAAAAACAGCAACAAAAAACCCTGCTACACTGAGAACTCCAGATTCTTACCACTCTAAACATTGCTCTGAACCAACAGAATCAAAGTTACTCAGGAGTTTGGTAGGAATGCAGTCAGACTCTGGAATCAGAACTTGCATTTTGACAGGAAACTCAGAGTACATGATGTAGGGCAGCATATGGTTGGGAGGAGAAGGGCTGACCATATCTGAGGTCAGAGAAGGCTTCCCCAAGGAAAGATCGTCAAAGATGTGTAAGAACCTTAAGATAGGGACTCCCAAGTAGAGAGAATGAGGGGTAAGATGAGAAAGCAGCCAGCTGAAGAGAGATAAAGCTGTCCTAGAAACATAGACTGAAATCTGACTTTTGAAGATAATATATTCAACATATGAAGGAATGTATGCAGTATTTGATCCCCAAGGATGGAAAATTTTTAAAAAGAGGGAGGACATTCTCCAAGTGCAGAGCTGACATGTAATCAGTGGCAGTGGAATATTTTTAAGGTAAAAATTAGTAAAGTTTGCTCCCAGACACTTGGAAGCATCCCTGAATTTGAAGAGAAACAAAAAAAAAATTTTTTTTTCTAGCTAAGGTCGTTTATTTTCTGAGGATGAGAAAGGCAAGAGAATTATCTATTCCTCTAAATTGCATTAAGTCACAACACAGGAAGTAATATTTCTTAGAGTCAAAGTGGCAACTTTTCAATATTTTACACAGCCCTGTGAAAAGCCAAAGCAGACAGAAAATCCCTGCCTCACTTAAGCTGGAACTTAGGTCTGACTTGGGAGTTGCAAGTGCAGTGTTTTTATAAGGATGGTCAGTCCATATGCCATATCCATAGGGAGTTAAATCCTTGCCCAAGGCCCAAGCTCGGGGTGTGATTTTAGTCCCTAGGCAGACCCAGACTATCAATCCTTCAATTAACTGAATCCTCTTAATGTTGAGCCAGAGGAAGCCAGGGAGCCTTTTAAAATAGCTGAGATCCAGGTGTGATGGTGCATGCTTGTAATCCCAACGATTTGGGAGGCTGAGGCAAGATGATCTCAAGTTCAAGTCCAGTGTGGGCAACTTAGCAAGACAGTTTTCTCAAAATTAAAATAAAGATTCAGTGATAGAGCACCCCTGGGTTCAGGCCTTAGTACCTCAAGAGAAAATAAAGACTTTTGTCATACTCTCTATAATGATGGTAATTGATTTTTTCTTTTTCTTTTTGGCATTAGGGATGAAATCCAGGGTATTCTACCACTGAGCTACATTCCCAGCCCTTTTTATTTATTTTCTCATTTTTAAATTTTGAGATAGGATTTTGCTAAGTTGCCCAGGTTGGCCTTGAACATGTGATCCTTCTGAATGAACCCTCTAGTCTTAACCTGCTTCACCTGCTCTTAGTTACATGTTTTCATTGACTTTAAAAATCACCAACTTTAGGGCTAGAGATAACAATTCTAAGCTGTGGGTTATGATGGTAAGTCTTGATAAAGTTTGATCATACATGTGCATCTGTATCATCAATTACTTCCTAACCTCCAATCACCATTCCCCAGACCTCAGGCTATAAATATCCCAAACCCTATCCTGAGAAGGTGAATTTGAGACTTGTTCTCCTGTCTCTACACGTGGCCACCTTGTGAATAAACTCCGTTTTTCAAAACTTGCTGTTTCAGTAAATGGCATACTGTGCGGTGGACTAAACAGGTCTGGCTCAGTAACACTTGGGTCACTGAAACTATTAACTGGGGATGGGGGTTAAAGTGTGTGAGAACTAAAAGGCAAAGAATTAGCAACTAGGAATTAGCAATTATGCTGCAATGTGAAGTGGCAAAAAGAAGAAAAAAGGAAAGGAAAAGTGGAGGTTTCTTGTATTAGCACCCACTAGGTGCTGGCTATATGATGAATGCTTATACACTCATTTCTAGTTTGTTCCACAACCACAATATCACTGTCATTAGCCTCAGTTAAAAATGGGGAAGCTGGTGTTCAGTGAGGGGGTTGTTAGGCCCACACCAGGCTGTGTGAGCTGGGATTCAAGCCTAGGTCAGCCTTGATGGCTATAGTCCACGGCCCCCACTGCAGCGAGTGCAGCATCCTGCTGTTCAGAAGTCTCTAGGAGAAGATGTCTGTTGACAGTCTTCAGAAAATCCACCATACAGACAGAAAAACAGACATAATCCACATAGGTGAACTGATTAACTGACTAGCAATCATTAAACTACATAAAGTTTGTAGATTATATATAGCAATGATTTTTTTTACTATAGAAGTTTCATTTCACCAAAAGCTTCGGCATGATTTTACATATCCAGATTCTAATTGCTCTTAAAAGTCATTTGTTCACAGACATTTTGTTTGCTGTTTTTCCAGAACACAATTTCATGACTATGTTTTTCAAATAAAGAACATTTCATATAAATACAAATCTATGGATCCAGGTGAGACACTAGTAATAGCAAATCAATAATCCATCACTTACTCTTTTAAAGATTCCATTCTAAATCCTGGAAGAAAAAAAAGGCAATTTTGGAATTGTAGTATATATTTTTAAAAATTAATTTATTAAATTATATATTATAATTGTATAAATTATGTATTATAATTGTATATAATAGTGTGATGTTATATTTGTACATGTACATAACAATTTGCAGTAGGTGAATTAAATTGACCAAATTATGTTAATATTTTTGAAAAAAAGATAAATTATTTTCCAACATGTCTGAACTATTTTGCAGTCTCATCAGTAGTGTATGAGGGTTCCAATTTCCTCATATCCTTGTCAAAACTTATTATCATCTTCTTTTTATTATAGACATCCTTGTGGTTGGTATCTCACTGTCATTTTGATTTGCAATTCTCTAATGATTAATGTCCCTGATCATCTTTTCATATGGATCTTCTACCTCTTCTTTAGAGAAATGTCTGTTCAAATATTTTGTCCATTTTTACTGTATAGAGGGAAAAGAGGGGTGGGAGGGGTGGGGGGGAAGGGAAAAAATAAATAAGTAAAAATAAAAAAATAAAAAAAAACAAAAAACAAATATTTTGTCCATTTTTAAACATTTTTCTTTTTATTATTGAGTGGTAAGAGTTTTTTTTTTTTTAAGTATATACTGTGTCTGGGGTTGTAGATTAGTGGTAGAGCTTTTATCTAGTAAGTAAGGCCCAGGATTTGATCCCTAGCACTGAAAAAAATTATCTGTATAAGTCCCTTTTTGGATATAAGACAAGAAACTATTTTCTCCCACTCTATATATTGTCCTTTCCGTTTCTCTATGGTGTTATTTGAAGTGCAAAGTTTTAAAGTTTTTATGAAATTCAATTTATCAATTTTACTTTTATGATTTGTGCTTTGGAGGTGTGCCTGAGAAGAGATCATGAAGATTTATCCCTATGTGTTCTAAGAGTTTTATGGTTTTATTTCTATTATCTGTTATCTGTTTTGAGTTAACTTTTGCATATGGCATGAGGTAGAGAATCCAATTTTTCACTAAATTGCCCAGGCTGATCACAAACTTGAGATCTTCCTGCCTCAGCCTCCAGAGTCAGTAGGATTGCAAGTATGTGCCATTGCACCTGGCTATGTTATGTATATTTTTGTGTTTGGTTTCTTTCATACAGCATAATGTTTTAAGACTAGAGTGCAAAATAGATATTCTCCACCTCCGTTGAATTTTTATGAAGTTGCCAAAGTTGCCGAGAAAAAGAAAGTCTTCAACAAGTGATGCTGAAATAAATGAACAGCAATGTAAGATTTCACCCCATATACAAAAGTTAACTTGAAATGGACCACAGACCTAAGTGAAAACCTAGAAATCCAGAACTTTTAGAAGAAATCTAGGAGAAAAAATCTCTGTAAACTTTGGTCAGGGAACAATTTACTAGACTGGGCACAAACAGCACAAGCCACTAAATTTTTACTAATTAACTTTACTTCCTAATACTTCAAAAATGTCTTTCATATGACACTGCCAAGAAAAGGAAACAAGCCACAACTTGGATAAATACTTCTAATACACATATCTGATAATTGGGTTATAGTTTAAATTTTAGTTCTGTTTCAGGTCTTCAGATTCCTAATATATGTATATTGGACCTTCATTTTTTCATTATTTAGAGAATACTTCATTAGTTTCTGTAATCAAACCCATGTAGATAAGACCTTACATATTTAATAAATGGGTTACCGATGTACAAGTGGAAACAAATTGTTTAATGTTTCTAAACCAAGATGGCTGTTAATTTCTGTACAATGCCAATTCAACACAGTAAACTGGGGTACTATTTTTCCAAAGTTGACAGCACAGCTGAAGTTTCCAAAAATACAAATTATCTATCTATCTACCTATCTGTATATTTATATAAAAAGACCAATAATAGCGGTATGTTATGCATCAATAGCAGCAACAGCTTTTCCAGGTTCTGCAGTCATCTGAACAAAATTGTGGAGACACCCAGAATACTCCATTAAAAAAGGGGCAGGGTAGTAAAAACAAAACAAAACAAAACCTGAAACAACAGCAAAGTTCCCTTACTGTTGTGATACCTGGCCCCATTTTCTTTTTGTTAGCTTCCTAATCATTTGAAAAGAAATCATTCTAGATTAAAATCAGTAAAAATAAGTCTGATAAAGCACGATCACTACTATGTATCATAAAGCAGGCACAAGAATATGATACAGTACTGTCCTACATCTATAACAAGGACACAATTTAAAAGGCATTGAGACTTGATTCTACTTTTCCAGCAGAGGGCCCAAAGGATAGTATGACACAGCTCTGTAAACAAGTGTACTTCCTTAGGATTTCCTTTCATTGGTGGCACAATTTTATGTTGGATCTTCTTTATATGTCTTCTGTTTTAATCCCTTTTCTTTCTGAGCCTTTTCTTAATTTCTTAATCTAATTTTTAATTTTCTTGGACGGATGTTTTTCTACTTTTCTTCAACACTCTTCATAAAATCTGCATTTGACTATATTTTCCCTTGGACATGATGAAATTTAGTTTTCCCTTCTGCTATGACTTTTATCATCCCCTCCCCACCTTGAGTTCAGCCAACTATTGCTTCATTTCTTATGTTCTTTGCCAATTTTTCTTCCTAAGTTTTCAATTTCTGACCCAAGGTACTTTAAAAATCTTTATGTGATTATATTAAGTTAATAATTAACACAGGGAGGGTGGCAAGAATGGAGGAAGGAAGGACTGTATAGAGGGAAAAGAGGGGTGGGAGGGGTGGGGGGGAAGGGAAAAAATAACAGAATGAATCAAACAACATTACCCTATGTAAATTTATGATTACACAAATGGTATGCCTTTACGCCATGTACAAACAGAGAAACAACATGTATCCCATTTGTTTACAATAAAAAAAAATTAACACAGTTTAGAATGATGTGTTACTGATTTCTTATGCTTCGTGGTTTTAGAGTTGTTCATTAGCTGAAATATTCTGATTTTCTTTCTTTCTTTTCTTCCTTCTTGCCAGATAACAGCTTCAAGTGTGAATGCATTCCATGAATACCATGGATAAATTGGGGTGGATTATAAGATTCCTATCTCAAGAATCCCCTCTACATTCTGTCAATACCTAGGCAATTACACTTCCCTTAGTATTTGACTTGGGGGAAAGGCATGTGTGAGGGGAGATTTCATGTATCCTTTAACTTTGGAGCTGTCTGTTGTCTTCCAACATTCTCCATTTACTGATTTTTTTTTTCTTTTTATGACCCAGGTTTTGAAAACCACTTTTCCTCCTTTTTCTAGCATTTTTGTGAGGATGTTCAAATATACAGAAAAGTTTCAAAAACTTTCCAGTGAGCATTCATATACTTAGATTCTACCATTAACATTTTATACTTCTTGCTTACCACATATTGGTGAAACTATTCCTCTATCCATCCATTAATCCACATTCTTTTTTATGCATCTCAAATTAAATTGTACACAACTCTCCTTAAATGCTTCATCATGCATATCATTAAACAAAGGTCAGTATTTCTTTACAGTTTTTAAATGTAAATCTACTCACAGGGAAATGCACAAATATTCAGTATAAATTTGGTAAATTAAGAAAATTGCATGCATCTGTGACTCTCAAACCCCTCTGAAGATACAGGACACCACCATCAACCCAGACAGTCTCCTTATACCCCTCTCCAGTAAGTCCTTCATCATGTACAGAAGGAGACCTGTGGTGCCAACGTGACTGGGAGGGTCTGTGACCACCAGTTCTTGTGATCTCACAGGAAGAATATAAAGTGATTCACACAGAGTAACAAGCAGAAGTTTATTAGAAAGTTGAAAGATGCAGGCATTCAGGAAAGATTGAAAGGATCACCTCAAAGAGGTCGAGTAGCCCATAGAGTTAAGGAACTTAAGGGTTTTGAGTCCCATTTTTCTTGTCCTATTTTCTCATACCCCATTAAGAGTTAATTGCCCTTCGGTATAGCCCTCAGCAAACTAAGTGAGGGTCCTGATGACTTAGTTACAGGGGTAGGTTGTGACACTGTGTGATGACCTGGTCACAGGGACAGCTGCTATATGGTCTTGAGGCAATAGTTCCCTTAAGAGTTAATAATTGTCCATGGCTGGGGAGATTGTACATCACAGTTCCCACTTTACAGAGATGCTTCTCTGCTTTGTCAAGGTTTTCTGTTGTTTTGGTTTGGATATGAGGTGTCTCCCAAAAGCTCCTGTTAATGGAGGAATATTCAGAGGTGACATGATCAAATTAAGAGAGTTGGAGTCTAATCAGTTAATCCTAGTTTGAATGGACTGACTGGATGGTAACTGTAGGCAGGTGGGGCATAGCTGGAGGAGGTGGATCACTGGGGTGTGTCCTGGAAGGGTGAATATTCCTGGTGATCCCTGCTCCCCATCCCTGCTTCCTGAACCCACCACGAGCTGAACAGCTTTCCTCCAAAGGGCCCTACCCCCATTATATGTGCTGTCCCCTCTTGGGTCCAAAGCAAGGGAGTCTATGGACTAAGCCCCCTGAAAATATGAGCCCCAAATAAAATTGTTCTTTTCAGGTATTTTGGTCACAGTCACAAAAAGCTAACTAAAACACCCATGATTTTTTTTCCCCCCCTGTGGTGCTGGGGATTGAACCCAGGGCCTTGTGCACACAAGCATTCTACCAACTGAGCTATCTCCCCAGCCCCAACACCCATGATTTTTAGCAATAGTTCCCTTAAGAGGTTATAATTGTCTGTGGATTGGTGAAGGGTAGACATTATGGTTCACATTTTCCAGATGCTTGCCTGTTCCAATAAAGTTCCCTATGGTTTTAAGTCCTGTGACTAGTGGATTTTTCTTAATGAACATGTCTAATGTTGCCCCTGAAAGTTAACTGCCCTTCCTTCTACCCACCTGTTTATGACTGACTAACCTACGTAACACTCTATCCCATATTCACAGAGAAACCATTGTTTTCATCAATCATTTGGTTTTGCTTATTCGAGAATTTTCATAGGAATGGAACATATGTATGTACTCATGTGTAGTCTTTTTTCACTTAGCATGATGTTTTTGAGATTCATTCATGTTATTTTTCTATTATCAGTAATTTTTATCAGCAATTCATTCCTTTTTATTTCTGAGGAATTTGCTGTTGTGGATATGTCACAGATTACTTAATTATTCTCCTGATCACAAACATTTGTGTTGTTTCCAATTTGGGGTAACATCAAAGAAAAAGTTGTTAGAAAAGTCTCTTGATTCTCTTGCCATCCCACCCACCTTCGATCTCCTTTATTGAAGGGTCCCACATCCTCATGGACATTGAACCAAAGCAGACAAATACAGCAGGAGGCTTGGAAGGAAAGGGGAGTGATTTATGATCTCACACACTTTCCTGGGAAAAAAAAACCTCTCCACAGACAGGAGCTGGAGAGAGCTCTCCTCACTCTTGGCTCTCTTCCTCTTGTCCTCACTTGGAAGAAACATAATACTGGCTGCACAGCCCCTAAGTCCCCTGCACTGCACATGGCAGCAGCCCTTCACTTGCTAGGGGTGGCCCTGAAGCAGCATCCTACCACTCTCCCTTACCTTTGGTTTGCTCCTGGCAACTCCACACCTTCCTCCTTTGAAGTTTCAGCCTCTGGCCTAGTCAACCCTACATTTTCTGTCACCTACTCAGACATTTTCTCTCATCTTCCAGGGCTCTCTGTCAAAGGGTTTCTAGGGAAGCAACATCTTGGAGGTCTTCCCTTCTTCCCCAACAGGCCTTCTCTACCCAGGATGTGGGACTCACATGGCTGCTCCACTCTCCTTAAGGTTAGAGGCTGAGTGCTACTATCTCATTCCTAGGGAAGTAGTGTGTGGGGGCTGTTAGGCTGGGTAAGGCTGTGGACCAAGTGGAAACAATAAAGTGGCTTTACTTTACATTTTAAATCATTATTTAAGAGAAATGGAGGTCAGGATGAGATCTAAAATAAGTCACTTAGAGGTCCACCAAAGAATAGGGAACATGGAAGAGGCATGATGTCGGAAAAGAATCTTCTAGGGCTAACAAATAATACGAAACAAGGGAAGCACAATAAACATCAAGTGGAATAAATAAAAAGAAAGCCAGTGTGGAATTTCAGAATGGCAGAGAGTCAAAGCAGATCTTAAAAGCAGGAAGGCGGGACTTATCAAGAACAAAAGTTACCTTATGTGAAGAATATTAATTTTTTAAGCATTTATTATATCTTACAGCTAAAAGCAGAATTTTCTGGCCCCTTTTGCAGCCTGGTAAACTCTAAAACTCTAGTGGATGGAGAGTTGAATTTAGGATTACTATTTTAAAAAAGATAAGGGAGCAGATATTTTCATAGATAATGAAAAGACACAGAATTAGTTTTCATTAGACTTTTGGGGAAAGTCTTATACCTTCATCATTAAAGGCCTAGAAATAGGAGGTATTCTATCATAAAACTTTGATATTGGGTGCTTCACTAGACCTTACAAAAGTTTAAGCCCTTTCTGTAGTTTCCCACTGCTTTTAGAGAATGAAATCTTTAATATAGTTCAAATCCATGCAATGTCTGGTCTCATCATCAATTCATACTGTTCTCTCTCTTATATTTTAATTACTTAAATTTTTAATATTAAATTTTATTTACTTATTTTTAGAGCAGATTTGGGTTTTAAAAAAGTTGAACAGATAATAGGGAATTCCCCTATACGTTCTCTCCTTTAGCTTCCCTCCTTTTGGAAACATCTTGCATTAATGTGGTACATTTGTAACTGGTAAGCTGATTTTGATTCATTATTACTAACTAAAAGCCAAGTTTACATTAGGGCTCAGGTGTTGTATAATTTTATGGGTTTTGACAAATGCATATGTCATGTATTCACCATTAAATAATCTCATCACCCTAAACATTCTGTGCCCAATTATCACCTGACCCTGAACCCCTGAGAGTCACTCATATAATTTTAAATTATATTATCTCTGTAGTTTTGTTTTTCCCAGATGTCATAAAATTTGAACCAAAAAGTATGCCATCTTTTCATACAAGTGTCTTTCACTTAGTAACATGCATTTAAGATTTCCATGAAGCCAGGTATAGTGGCACACACCTGTAATCCCAGAGTCTTGGGAGGCTGAGGCAGGAGGATCACAAATTCAAGGCCAACCTCAGCAATTTAGCAAGGCCCTAAGCACCTTAGTGAGATCATTTCAGAATAATAAAATAAAATAAGATAAGGTAAAAAGGGCTGGGGATGTAGCTCAATGGTAACGCACCCCTGGGTTAAATCCTCAGTACCAAAAATAAAAAAGAAATGGAGAGAGAGAGAGAGCGAGAGAGAGAGAGAGAGGGAGGGAGGGAGGGAGGGAGGGAGGGAGGGAGGAAGGAAGGAAGGAAGGAAGGAAGGAAGGAAGGAAGGAAGGAAGGAAGAAAAAAGAAAGAAAGGGAATGGGAAGACAAGGCAAAGCAAAACAAGACAAGACAAAAAAAGAAAATAAAGATTCTTCCATGATTTTTATTCTCTGGATAACCCATTTCTTTTATTGCTGAATAATATTCACCAATATTACCAATAGGGTATACCACAGTTTGCTTACCATTCACTTAGTAAAGAATATTTACTTCCAGTACAATAGGAGAAACATCAAACATTAATAATTCTTCAAACAATGAACCAACCTTGCATACCTAGGGTAAATCGACTCTATTGCTGAGTTCTGTTTGCTAATATACTTTTAGAGTTTTTTGCAACATTCATGAGGAATATTGGTCTGTAGTTTGTTTGCTTTGTCTGGTTTTGGTATCAAGGTAATAAAGCAAACTGGAGAGTTTTCTTTCCTCTTCTATTTTCTGAAAGAGGTCTTGTAGACATAGTGTTAATTATTCTTTAAACATTTGGTAGAATTCTCCATTAAAACAAACTGGGCCTGAAGATCATTTATTATGAGTTGTAAAATTATAAATTCAACATCTTAATGTCTGCATATGATTATTTAAGTCATAAATTTCATATTGGGTCAATTATAGTAGTTTATATTTTCCAAGGAATTGATCCATTTAATCTGTTATAAAATATACGTATAGAATTGTTTGGAGTATTCTTTTATCATCCTTTTGATATCTGCAGGGTCTGTAATGATATTCCTTCTTTCATTCCTGATATAGCAATTTGAGTCTTTCTTCTGAGAGGTTTGTCAATTTTATTGCTTTCCAAGGAATCATCTATTTGTTTAATTCTCCATCAATGCTTCTATTCAATTTTGCTGATTTCTGCTCTTCTTTTTTGACATTCTTTTTGCTTTGGGTTTATTTTACTCTTTTTTTTTTTTGTTTTGTTTTTTAGATTCTCGAGATAGGAATTTAGGATATTGATTAGAGATCTTTCCTCTTCTGATGTAGTCAGAAAAATTGTATGCTACAAATTTCCTATTCAGCACTCTGAAGCTGCATCCCACAAACTTTAATACATTATTGCTTTCCAATATATATTTTTACAATTTCCCTGAATATTTCCTCTTTGACCCATGGGCTATTTAGAATTGTATTATTAGTTTCTTAGTATTTAGAGATTTTTCTTTTATCTTTCTGTTATTCCCTTCTATTTGATTCTACAGTGCCCACAAAACAGATTCTATATTAATTGCAGTACTGGGAATTGAGCCTAGGGCCTCACATATGTTAGGCAAGCTCTCTATCACTGAGTTATATTCCCAGCCCTTTTAAATTTTATTTTGAGAGGGTCTCACTAAATTGCCCAGGTAGGCCTCAAACTTGGGATCCTTGTGCCTCAGCCTCCTGAGTAGCTGGAATTACAGGTGCATATGACCACGCCCAGCTTCTTCTTCTTTTTTTTTTACAACTTTATTGAGGGTTGTTTTATGGCATATGTTCCATGGAACTTGAAAAAGATGTGCATTCTGCTGTTTTGGGGTGTGGTGTTCTCTAAATGTCATTTCATTCTTCTTGATTCATGGCATTATTGAGTTTTCCTATATCCTTGCTGACTTTCTGTCAACTCTGCTAATCTCTGTTTTTTATATTTAGTGTCTTTTTTGGGGGGTACTAGGGATTGAACTCAGGGCCACTGAACCATATCCCCAGTCCTTTTCAATTTTTTTTATTTTGAGACAGGGTCCCTGAGTTGCTTAGGTTTTCTCTTAAGTTGCTGAGGCTGGCTTGGAGTTTGTGATCCTCCTGCCTCAGTCTTCCAAGTCACTGGGATTACAGGCATGCACAGTGTCCGGCTTTATTTAATGTCTTTATAGATAATGTAACTATTGATTTATTAAGGCTTAAGTTCGTTGTTTCATAAAATTAATCAGCTTTGTTAGGGCCACAGCAAAATTAAGCAGAAAATATAGTTCCCAAATACTGCCTGTTCCCTGCCTTCCCAATTCCCCCATAATTGACACCCCACACCGCTGCTATTAACAGATAACGAACCTACATTGATGCATCATAATGACCCAGGGCCTGCAGTTTACATTAGGATTCATTCTTGGCATTTTATATTCTATGGATTTTTACAAATGTATAATGACATGTATCCACCATTATTGTATGGTACACAGTAGTTTCACTGCCCTAAAAATCCTTGCTCCACTTGTTCCTGACTCCCTTCCCAACCTCCAACCACTGACATCCATTGATATTACTACATTTATAGTTTTCTCTTTTTCAGAATGTCATATAGTTGGAAACATAGGGTATGCAGTTTTTTTCAGATGGGCTTCTTTCTCTTAGTAATATGCATTTACATTTTCTTCATGTCTTTTCATGGTTCAATAGCTTTTTCTTTTGGCATTAAATAGTATTTTATTGCCTACATATATCAGTTTGCCCTTTAGCCTACTACAGATGACTTCAATTGCATCCAAGTTTTGGCAATGGTGAATAAAGCTGCTAGAAACATCTGTGTGCCAGTTTTTTTATGGACAAGTTTTCAAATCACTTGAGTAAATACTAAAAAGTATGAGTGCTGGATTGTATGGTAAGAGTATGTTTAATTTTCGTAAGAAATTGTCAAAGTATTTTCCAAAGTGGTTAAGCCATTTTGCATTGACATCAGTAACAAATCAGAGTTCCCATTGCTTCACACTCATCAGCCCTTTTGGCCCATTTTTGTGTTGTTCTTGCTGTTTGTTTTTTTTTTTTTTATTGTTGACTTTTAAGATTATGTATTTTGTATGAGTCCTTTAACCATACGTCATTTCCAAATATTTTTTCTAGTCTCTGCTTTGTCTTCTCTCTTGACACTGTCTTTTGCAGACCTGAAGTTTTTAATTTTAATGAAGTCCAAGCTTATCAATTATTTCCTGCATTGTGCTTTTAGTGTTGTATCTAAAGGTAATCACCAAAATTGCTTAGATTTTCTTATCTTCTAGAATTTTATAGTTTTGCATTGTATATTTAGGTCTATGATTCATTCTAACTTTTTTTTTCCTGAATTAACTTTTTTGAGGGGTGTAATGTCTATGTCTATTTTTTTTTACATAAGAATATCCAGCTGTTCCAGCTTATTATTGCAAAGATTATCCTTGCTACATTGTATTGTTTGGTCAAAAATCAGTTGACCATACTTATGTGGATCTACTTCTGAGTTCTTCTGGTTCATTGGTCTATTTGTTTATTGTTTTTCCAATATTACACTGTCTTGATTATTGTAGCTTTATAGTAAGTCTTGACACAGATAGTGTTAGTCCTCTGACTTTGTTCTTCTCCTTCAATACTGAATTGGCTATTCTGGACCTTTCTCCTTTTGATATAAGCTATAGAATCATTTTGTCAATAACCACAATATAACTTGCTGAGATTATGATTGGGATTGTATTGAATCTATAGGCTAGGTTGAGGGGAAAATGGCATTTTTGACAGTACTGAGTCTTCCTATCCAAGAATGTGGAATGTCCATGAACATGGAACATCTCTCAACTTTTGTCATTGATCTTTCCTTAGACTTTTGCATTTTTACTCATAAAAAATGTTAGTTTTATGCCTATTTCATTTGGGAGGGAACACTAATAAATGGTAACATGTATTTTTTTCTATTTGTTCATTGCTGGTATATAGGAAAGCAATTGATGTTCTTATATTAACATCATATTCTACAACTTTGTTATAATTGCTTATTCCAGCTTTTTGTTGATTCTTTCAGACTCTACATAAACATGTTATCTGTAAACAAAAATAGTTTTACTTTTTCCTTCCTATTCTGAATACATTTTATTGTCATATTTCTTTAGCTGGGTCTTCTGGTATGATGTTATAAAGCAATAGTGAGAAGGAACATCCTTGCCTTGTTCCTGAGCTTGGCGAGAAAGTTTTGAGTTTTGAGCAAAGGCTTTGTATACATTAACATATTGAGGAAGTTCTTCCTCTATTCCTAGTTTGCTGAGGTATTTCTAAAATCATGAATAGGCAGAGCTGAGGCAGGAGGATTGCAAGTTCAAAGCTAGCCTCAGCGATTTAGCAAGGCCCTAAGCAATAGTGAGACCTTGTCTCAAAAAATAAAAAGGGCTGAGGATGTGGCTCAGTGGTTAAGAACCCCAGGTTCAATTCCTGGCACATGAGCACACACACACACACACACACACACACACAAACACACACACACAAATCACCAAAAACCAAAAACTCATAAATAGGAATTAGATTATGTCAAATGCTTTTTTCTTGCATCTACTAATTTGATTGCCATTTTCCTTTTTTGTCTGTTGATGTGATTACATGAATATTTTTGACTCTTGAGCCAGTATTGCATGTTGAAAATAAATTCTATTTGCTCATGTTGCAAAATCCTTTCAATATATTGTTGGATTCAATTAACTAATATTTTGTTGAGAATTTCTGCATCTATGTTTTGACAGATATTTATTTATGCTTTCCTTTTCTTTGTCCAATTTTGTTATTGGGGTAATGCTGATCTTATAGAGGAGTATTCCCTTTGCATCTGTCTTCCAGAATAGACTGTAGATACTTGGTTTCACTTCTTCCTTAAATATTTGGGAGAATTCACCAGGAACCATTTGGGACAGGTGCTTTCTGTTTGGAGATAATCATTAATTATTGATTAAATTTCTTTGCTAGAGATAGGACGATTCAGATTCTCTACTTTTTGTGTGACTTTTTGGCACATATATTTTCCAAGGAATTGATCCATTCCTTATAGCTTATCAAATTTGTGGTGATGAAGTTATTCATAATATTTATTATCATTTTAACATGATGGGATATATAGTGATGTTCCCTCTTCCATTTCTAATATTAGCAATTTGCAACTTTTTTTTAGCCTAATTAGAGGCTTATCAATTTTATCATTTTTTTCTACAAATAAACTTTTGATTATTTTGCCACTATTTGTTTTCTGGCTGTTCCAATGGTTTCATTTTTCCTGCCTTCCTGTGGATTGTTTTTTTGTTGTGGTCTGGGTACTACATTGCATAGGTGCAGCTTATTACAACAGTCTTCTCTTATCATCATTTTACCAGTTTGTGTGAAGTATAGGAACTTTGCCTCTCTTTATGCCTCTTTACTCTCTCATATTTGTAATTGACAATCACTTCCTCTAAAAGCATTGAAAACTATAATAGCAGCTATTAATTTTGCTTCAATCGACATCATTTGGAAATCATGAGTTTATTCTACTTATCCATGTCTTCTACTCTTTCAGTTCTTCCTCCCTCATAGTCCAAGATTTTTTTTTTTTAATTATGCCCTTTGTTTGAAGAATTTCCTGTGACCATATCAGGTGTGCAGGTCTGCTGATAACAAGTTCTCTTGACTTTCCTTTATCTAAGAATGTATTTATTTCTCCTTTTTCCCTGAAGCACATTTCTGTATTGACAGTTATTATACAGTGCTGTCACTTCCTTCTGGAGTTCATGAATTCTGGAAAGAAATTCACTGTCATTCGCATTGTTTGTTCTATATAATGTGTCCTTTCTCAGTACTTTCAATATTGTTTTTCTTTAATTCTCAGAAAAATTGACAGTGATGTTTTAGTATGTGCTGGAGGGGTGTTTTTTGGAGTTCACTCATCTTCCTTCATCTATATATTTATTTTGTTTGACAAATTTGGAAGCTGGGATTATAGACATATGCCATCTCACCCTGCTAATTTGGGAAAAAATTAGAAATCATTTTTTTGAATACTATTTCAACTCCCATCTTCTTCTCCTTTCCTTCTGGGACTACAATGAAGGTGAGATTTGTGTTACAGTCTCAAAAAAGTTGATGCTTCCCTCCACCACCACTCAGTCAACTCTTTTTTTTCAGATTGGCTAATTTCTATCTTCAAATTCAGTCTCTTTCCTCAGTCCTTGCAACCTCTTGAGCCCATGCAACCCCCGCCCCCATTACTGTATTGCATAGTTCTAAAATTTACATTTGGTTCTTCTTTTATTTGTTGAGACTTTCTATCTTCTTTCTGAGACTGTCTTTTTCATTTATTTAGTGTTCAAAGTTGTTTTTTGAAGCATTTTTATGATGGCTGCTTTAAAACCCTTGTCAGATAATTCTAACATTTTTGTCACCTTGGTGTTACTGTCTGTTGTCTTTTGTCATTCAAGTTGAAGTCTTTCTGGTTCATGCACAAGTGACTTTCAATTGAAATGTGAATATTTTGCATAGTTATGGGACTCCAGATCTTATTAAAACTTGCTTTAGCACTTGACATTACTCCAATCTTTGAGTAGGGTGAGAGACAGTACCTTATTATATTCAGTCAAGTGGAGATGGAATCCAGGTCCTTCTGCCTCTGTTGATATCTAGGGGGAGGGGATCTTTGTTTCTTCTGGGTAGGGGTGGAGTTCATAGGCTATACTGAAATAACCTAGGCTAGGAAGGTGGAATGGAAATGAGTCGTCTCAGTTGAGTGGTAGTGACAAGTCTTTCTGTTAAGCTTCCTCAGACAACACCTAATGAGTAAGGGAATTGGAGTCTTGCTACCCTTAGGAGATGGGAGGTCCAGTGTTCCCATATATTATTTTCCTGTCACACTGTGTTAGGTAAAGATTTACTTCACCACCTGCTGGGGTTTGGAGTGCGGCAGTTGGAACACCTTTTCACAACCTAAAGAGGATAGACAGCTGGGTCCTATACCTGGCATTTGATGGTGGGGGGTGCTTTTGGCATGTGGTATTTGGGAAGATAGAGCAGTATTACATGTTTTTTGTTGTGCTAGGTTGCCCCTTTCCTAGTCTTTGGTTAAAGGGAGTAGGCTTTTCTTAGGTTTTTTATTTGTCTGCACTCAGTATCTTCACATTGTTGGTTTCTCCAGGATCCAGTATGGTATACATGTGGCAATATGAAATCCAAGGAAGTTATCACTGTATTTTCTTTAATTCCCAAAGTCCCTAGTAGTCTGCCTTCTTTTCTTTTCACCTTTCAGTCTTCCTGTGTGTGTGTGTGTGTGTGTGTGTGTGTGTGTGTATACACATATATATTTTTTTTCCTGGTACTGGGGACTGAACCCAAGGACATTCTACCACTGAGCTACTCCCCTAGTCCTTTTTGACAGTCTCACAAAATTGCTGAGACTGGCCTTAAACTTTCGATCCTGCCTCAGATTCCCAAGTCACTGGGCTTATAGGTGTACACCACCACACCTGGCCTGTTTGTTTTATATGTAATGTTCAGGGGTTTTAGCTATACTCATCAGAAAGAATAAGTAACTCTTAAAAATTTTTTGTAGGTTACAGATGGACACAATACCTTTATTTTTATGTAGTACTGAGGATTGAACCCAGTGTCTCACCTGTGCTAGGCAAGTGCTCTATCACTGAGTCACACCTCCACACCTCCAGCCCATCTGTATCTTGAATTAGTGTATGTATGTGTGTGTGTGTGTGTGTGTGTGTGTGTGTGTATATATATATTTTTTTTTTTTTAATAAAAAAACAGGGTCTTTCTATGTTGCCTAGGCTGACTTCAAACTCTTGAGTTCGACTGATCCTCCAGACTCAGCTTCCAAAAGTGGCTGATTACACGTGTCCCACCATTCTTGGCTCATTTTTTTGATGTGTCCACATGTGTCTGCATGATGATATCGTGATCATGTCTGTTGAAGACACTGGCTTATAGACAAAATAAATTTTAGAATAACTTCATTATAATTTGGGATGGGAAATTGGTAGAAATATAATTTAATCATAAACTGATAACTGTTGAAGATGAGTGATGGATATATGGGGTTTCATTACCCTATTTTATTTTTGTATTTGTGTGAAACTCTCCTTAAAAAGAAAACGCAACATAAAAAGTTTTCCGACTACCACTCTAAGTAATACAATAGGATTTTATAACAATCAGGATTTTACTGTAGTGGACTGTCTTCATTTCTGCTAAGTATAAACTTAGTATCTAATGTGGGCACAACTATCAGAGCTAAAAAGAGACTGACATATAGTTATCACTCAAATTGCCATGTTTCCTCATATGTACGATGTCTTAGTGGGTTGGGGTCATAGCTCAGTGGTAGAGAGTGCCTAGCTTGTGTGAAGCACTGGATTAGATTCTCAACACCACATATAAATAAATAAAGGTCCATTGACAACTAAAAAAATTTTTGAAAAAAAAAAGATGTCTTAGATGATAAAATATACCTTAAGTTTTATGTATCATTAAGAAAAACTGATGTTAAAATCAGACATTATTACCTTATGTATATATAACTATATGACTAGTATGATTCTACATCATGAACAACCAGAAGAATAAGAAATTATACTTCATTTATGTATGATGTGTCAAAGTGCATTCTACTGTCATGTAGACCTAATTAGAACATTAAAAAAAAAAAAAAGGAAATTTTTACAAGTGCTTTGATTTCAGAGATGCTATAATGTGAAAAAATGCTTGTTGGCATCTGTGCAATGAATGAATACTCTGAAATCGCATGAAGTCAAGATTATAGTGAAAATCTTTAAATGTTTAAGACAGATGAGAGTCTGGTTTGAGGCTGTTAACAATTCTGGAGTGAATGTGTTTCTTTCCCCAAATACTAAAATTTTATGTACAACTTTATAAGTGGAGTGGCAAATCTATATGTAAAAACGTTCACCAAATCCCTAAGACACACTATATGTTTTCACTGAGAGCATGCACACAAAATATTACATGAAAAATGACTTAACTATTTGCATAAAGAAGAGGTAGTGACAAGGGGATCCAAATTTCTTTATTCTCTTCCTGCAAAATCATGTAAACATCAGTACAGACTTCTCCTTATGCCTAAATCCAGAATCATCATGACACATTAATCTTACATTTAAAATAAAGTCAGGAGCAATAAAGCCAATTACAAGATGAACATATACAGCTTTGCTGTCTTGTCTGGGAAACCTTCCATTTGAAGGTACAATTGATCTGTGTGTATCTGGTGAGCAGGGACTCAGGACATTTTGCTACTGGGACAAAGGACAGTAGTGAGTCAGTGGATCTTAGCTGTTTGTTCTAGCAAGTATCACTTTGGAATGTCCCCTTTCCCCCAAAAAAAGGACAGGATTAATATTCTGAACTAATCATGTTCCAGCAATGACTAGACTTGTTCTTCCCTGCAAACAAAGGGATGGGAGGTATTCAGAGGTTTGAGAGAAGGAAGTATAGGCCCTCTCAATCTTTACTTATCTTTACAAGTTGCTACATGAGATTGTCTTCCTTGAATCAGATTAAAAAACAAAATAAAATAAAAAAAATGAACATGCAGCCACACAGACTGAAGAAAGGGGAAGAACATAGGTGAAAAATCTATGCAGCCATGTCTCTTCCTGTTGAGGAAGTTTTCCAAAAATGTGATCCAACTAACTTTTTGCTCAATATATTCTGGAGTGAGACAGCTTAACCACATTTGATTTCCAGAGCAATATATACTAAAGAGAAGTACATGGCATAATAATCACTGTGCTCATTAAGGTAAGATCTCCTTTTTCAATTTCCCTTTTAAATACCGGTTTGAGTATGCCTTCTCTAAATGCCTCTATAACCAGCAACAAGAGACAATCCTTCTGGAAACAACTGCATGTACCCAACTAATAACAAGTTATTCATAATGAAGAATAAACTACACAGGTTAAGAACCCCTAATGTGAAAATTGGAAATCTCAAATGCTCCAAAATCTGAAACTTTCTCAGTACTGACACGACACCCCAAGTGGTAAATGCCACATATGACTTTTTGTGACAAGCCCCAAAGTGAAGGTGCACGAAAAATGTGTAAGATTGACTGTCAGGTCATGTGTATATATGAAACGTAAATAAATTTTGCATTTAGACTTGGGCCTCATTCCAAAGTCATCTCATTTTGTACACAAATATTCCAAAATCTGAAAACAAATCTAGAATCCAAACCTCTTCTGGTCCCAAGTATTTCAATAAGGGATATTTAACTTGTACCAGGACCTTGCGAGATAACAAGGGTGTCAGGGCCTTTTCTGTATTAGATCCCCACAGATGACAGAGTAGGTCCCTTTTCCATATGAATTCCTTCAGGTTGAGCTTGTTCTACATCCCCTAACTTCTGGGCATCTGTTACTCGCTGGAAAAATAGACTAAAATATGTAGAACAATTAGTAGAGTGGTTAACATACAATAGGTACTCCATTATGTTTCCTGGTCAACTGTGGTATTTTTGAACACAATTGTGTGTTCAAAGTATGTGTTCAGTGTTACTGTTTTATTTCCCAGTAGGTGCTATTAGTCCATTTTCTACCTAAGTTAGGCGAGATATCAATTTATTTAAACAAGGTTAAAATATTAACTAAACATACGGCCAGCATTTGAACCCAATTTTCCTGAATTAGAAATCTCATGTCCTTTCCATTACTAAACATTGTTTTGTTAAACTGCTATTATAGATCTGAGTAAGTTAGTTAAAAATTGAAAAGTAAGCTTTATTAAAAACCTAAGATTTCTAGATGAAAAAAGAAGTAACAAATGAAAACAATAAACCCTGTATAAAAGAGAGTAAAACGATAATTGTTAAACATCTCAGAATAGATACAAATGTTAAGGAGACATTAATTTCTTCCTTTTTGCAGATGACCCTTAACAACAAAGTAATTACATTTGTTGTACTTTCTTCCCCCATCAAAAAGTCTGGCATGCACTCTGTTATGTTCCCTCTGATTAAGTTGCCCCACTGTCAGGGCATACTGGGATAAAGAACTGGTCAGTTTTCATTTTTGGAAACCTCTTAACAGCAAGAGAGGCAAAGCAGTTAGTAGATGGCCCCATCACTACCCCTATACAGTACCAAGAGCTAAATATCTGCTTCTACGTTCTGGAATACTGAGCTGGGTGGTCTTCTAACCTGGATCCATAATTTCTCTACTACAAGAACCAGAAAACACTGTTCATGAAAACACTTTAAACAACTGCTTGCTTATAGGACTAAGAGGAGAAGAGTATAAGGATAGAAAAATGAGGAAAGGAAATATAACCATAAATGCTTAATCAAAGCACAGATTAGGTTGGGAAAGAGACTTCAGTATCAGCAGAAATAGAGTCAGACACCTTCAAATCTAGGAGATGATTAAAAATCTTAGTTACATGATAAACAGCTTCATCAATGACAAGTGTTTGCCATCAGGTGCCAAATCCTATTATCTTATCAATCTCTATACAAACATAAAGAGTTATACACTTGTAATCCCAGCTCTCAGGAGGCTAAGGCAAGATGATCTTGAGTTTAAGACCAGTCTGAGACCTGTTTCCAAACAAACAAACAAAGAAGAAAGAAGGAGGAGGAGGAGTTACTGGCCCAGGCCTTAATTTTTTCCTTCTAGTACTGATAACAGGAGTTAAGGTCATCTACTGAAGCTTATTATAATAGAATTTGATCTCCATGGGTTTTTCCTGATAACTGACTGTAAACCAGAACAACACTGTAGTTTAGGACTATTTTGGAAATCAAAATAAGTGCTTTTGAGATTAAACTCTCCTCAGCAGAAGACTGACTTTGGTTTTCAGTTTAATCTTCTAAAGACATCATTATTTATGTTTGTTACCACTTTTTAAAGAACAAAATTGTGAACTATGATTTTAAACACAGCCCTGATAAAGCTTAAAACTAATCATTTTCCCCAGTTTTATTTGGATTTTATGTATTCCACATAGAAACACCTAAAGATCATGTGTATATAATATATAAAATATAGATGATATGGGAGTTTTTGACAAATGATTTATTAATGAAAAATTATTAACTATATAACCTTTGAATACCACAGAAACTTCAATATGTACAAATTAGCATGAAGTTTCTAGTTCCCAAACTTTGGTTATATGAATATGCCTCAAGCACCACAGAACAAACATTGATCCTAATTAAAAAAAAAAAAAAAAAACTTAAGAAACAAACAAACAAAACCCCCTTCTACTCTCTTGAATCTGTTTTCATCACACCATATGAGGGAAACTCTTTTATTCTACATTGCCTTTCATCTTGGTCAGTTTCTAGAAATAGTGTCAATAAAAACTGATCAGGAGAAAAAAGACAAACCATATAGATAAAAGCTGATGTATTAAAAGAACAACTTCTGGAAATTATTCTGTCTTAAATAAGGAACAACATAGGATATGTGCACTATGTAACATGTATGAAAAAAACAATCATTAATCTTCAAAAATTCAAACAATGTAAGTTTGTTAGTGTTGGGATGAAAGGCTCACAGGGAGATTTGTAGCAAATTCTGTTACAAAGATTCCTGAATTTTGACTTTTTCCCAGGCTCACTGGCACCTGCTAGCTGCAGAAAGAATTTGTATAATACACATCCACGAAGAGAGAGACCTGACAGCTGAGCACAGCCTTTCATGGAGATTTTTACAAGAAATCTGATGGGCAAAAGAAAGACAAATCAAAGAATGAAAACTGAAACAGAAGAAAATGGAAAGATAAACAATCCAAGACTGCATAAGTCAGGATGGAGGAAGCTTAAATGTACAAACTGACAATTGCATATGTTTAGAAGGGATCACATCCTTGACTACAAATGTAGATTATATACACACTTATATTAACTTAAGTCATTTTATATATTACACCTGACAATTCAAACAGGATGTCTCTGAGCAGTGGGATTCTGTTCACTTGGCTTCTCAAGTCCCTGTCTTTTGTCCTGGCTGGTCGACAGTCTCTGCACAGGACTCAACAGCATGGTATATGAATGGATAAAGCTTGATGTCTGGTCCAGGGGTGGAACAGTTTCTGCATTCTTCATTGTAGTATCGTAGCAATAGCTTATACACATCTCCTGGAGGGTAATGGTCAGAACAATTTGCATATTAAAGTATGTAGATGGAAAAAAATTTCAAAAGAACACTAGAGTTCTGTCATAATCTAAAGAGCCATGCTCAGATTTGGTTTTCGAAACTACAATATGAATTTCTTATGTTTAGAAATTCCTGGAATAAATTTAAAAATTTTATAAATACTTTAAAGAAACTACTTAGATCATGATAACATCAGGCTACATATGGTAAATTGTCCACATGGTGTTGTGGGAATTCATGGTAACCGTAGTTGTACATTCAGCTCCTAAGGTAGCAATCACACTGGATGAACATGCTCCGTATCTGATAATACCACAGGTTGAGGCTTCTTAGGTTTGAATTTACTTTCATGTGTCTTCTACCTTTTTTTTTTCTCTTTGCTTTTTAAATTTTTTGGTACTGGAGATTGAACCTAGGGTCTTTTGAATGGTAAGCACATACTCTACCACTGAGCTACGCTCCAGTTCCCCTTTTAGTTTTCTATACACACAAAAATAAAAATGGAAAATAACTCTATAGTTTCTTGATTTTACTCTTAATAAGTTGACATACCTATTCAAGATATGTCAGAAAAATAAACTACAAATGCTGTCTCTTTAAGAGATACCCCCTTGAAGTGATGCACTTGTTTCTTCTTATCCACTGTGATCCATCCAGATTTAGCAAGTGTTCCTCCTAGATGGTGTATAATCCATTGAGATATTAAGTATTAAGTCTATATCCTACTTACCAACAGTCAGTTTCCTCTCAGTAAGGCAAGTGTGCATACTATAAATGTCTCTCATCAATTCTGAGTCCCCAAAGGTAAAATAAACCACATCTCGTTCAGCTGCTGCAGCTGCCAGTATCTGTATTAAAGCTGTAGCAAAGAGAAAAGATATAGCTGTATTATGACTCTTCCAATTAAGTTACCTTTAACTCTTTCAACCAGCTAACTTGTAGCTGGTACGTCATAGCTTCATCTCAGATTAAAGATTTATAAATCAAATACACGTTATTACTAGGCATAATGCGTATAAAATGGGCATAAATCACCTAGTTGTGTGATTTTTCAGAAATGCTGCTAAGAATATCATTGAGGTAGGATTTCAACACAGGCACCTTCTCTGGATCATAAATAAAGGAAAGTGCATCTGAAATCACAAATCAAGGCACTGACGTGGTATTTATATCCACTTCTTTTAATTCAGAACTAAAATTTTTGTTTGCTTGCTTGATTTCATAATTCAGTCTTATTACACAGTCACTGGTCTTTTGTATCACAGGCATATCTGGAGGTTCCAATTCTCTCATGGATGCCACAGCAGCCACAGCAAGCATTCCCAAACTGTATCCCTCTATGCTTCTACTGCCAACGTTCCTGCAGCATGGAGTCAGGAGTCAGTGTTACTAAAGATGTTGGGCAGTAACTCTCTGGTATGTTGGAATAGGAAAACAACTGAGAGCTACCATCTTCAAGAGTCAAAGCTACAAATCAATGAGCCTGAAAATGTCAGCAAAAATTAAGTTCCTTTATAATCTTAATCTCCATAGGAAGAATTTATTTGAATAACAATGAAACTGAATATGGTTACAATAAGTGCCCTTTTGCTAGTTGTATGTCTTTCATTTCGTAAAAGAGAAGGTGGGGGTCAAATTAAAACATGGAGGGGCTGGGGTTGTAGCTCAGTGGTGGAGCACTTGCCCTGCATATATGAGGCACTAGGTTCAATCTTCAGCACCACATAAAAGTAAATAAATAAAATAAAGATACCATGTCCATCTACAATTAAAAATATTTAAAAAACATTACAGAGGATATCTTTTTATTGTTTTGATTTTGACGGCATGCTAATAGTCTACATATTCAACATTAACAATATAATGGAAATGGGGAGGAACCTACAATTGAAAGTAAAATAAAACAAGTAAGCCTACTTTTAGTTCAAGTGAATAACTACACTGAAGAGAAAGAAAAAAGAAAAGAAAAAAATAACTGAAAGAAATTATGAAGATGGTTATGTGATTGATCACCCTTGGTCTTAGCCATATTTTTAGGAAAGAACTGCAAACAAATTCCCAACTCTTTTTGCTAGGAATGTTTATTACAGTAATTACATATAAAGCAATTCTGAGACTATTTTTAAGTATATTAGAGGACTAAGCAAAAGAATAAATAAGTTGATGCTACTGGGGGCTCAGAGTCTTACTATGAGAGAATGGACACACAGACATAAAATGAGGGAAGACAAAAAATAACTCCATGGGGATGGATAAAAATGAAAGACAGTGGAGCACACAGTGGCGCACACCTGTAATCCCAACAGCTTAGGAGGCTGAGGCAGGAATATCACAAGTTCAAAGTCAGCCTCAGTCATTTATCAAGGCACTATCTCAAAATAAAAAGGGCTGGGGATGTGGCTTAGTGGTAAAGTGCCCCTGAGTCTAATCTCCAGTTCAAAAAAAGAGAAAGAAATAGAAAGACAATGGTGTGTGTTCATGATGTCTAAATTAGATACATATTTGTGAGTGTGTTCATACACACATTTTCTAGTTCTGTTGGCTATATGGGGCAAAAACTGACACTCTAGTAGCACTGGGCACACTGAGTACACGGATGGTGGTCTATAATTCCAGTCCTTCTAAAAGGAATAGACTCCTTACGGAAATGCCTGATTCCATGGTTGGGACAGGAAAGATACAAGATGAGCCCAGAACATTCTGTTATACCAGAAGGTAAAGTAATGCTAAAAAAAAAAAAAAAAAAAGATGAAAGAAAAATTGGTGGGAACTTATCATAAGGAAATGGGAACCAGTTTGAAGGAGCTCCCATTACCCAAATCTGGAGGCTGAGCACCAAAATACTAAGTACAACAATCAATTAATTACAAACTATTAAAAATGTGTACCCTTGATAAATACCTATTAGATGCATAAAGGAGGGAGCACCATAACAGGAACAACTTCTCTATGCAATCAACTATGGTTAAGACTTGATCAGGCAACAATCATTTACAGATGTAAAGTCAAAGGAAAATTTTGTGTTACAGTGTCTTCCCACAGACTGCTTACTAGTTACAAGGGAAAACAAACAAACAAACAAACAAAAACCTCAGGAACTATGCAGTAGAGAAACCAGGCAATGCTGGGTGATCAAAATAAGAATCAACAATTGTGTGTGATGCCCTCGAATGCTTCAAGACATCATCACTGATGCAGTGGTTCTGACTGAGAATATATTATCTCAACCACATCATGAGGAAAACAGTAAACTCAAAGAATGTTGTATTCTTCAAATATGTTGATGTCATAAAAGACAAAGGCTGTTTTGGAAATACCATAAATTCAAAACAAGTCTAAAATATGTGGCAACTAAATGACTAAATGATGTAGCTGAGCCTAGACTCTGTTGGAGGGGAAAAGACTAGAAAAGAGCTTTATTGGGTCATCTGACATGAAAATATAAAGAGTAGATAAAGGTACTAATGTACACTTATGGTTTTAATAACTGATGTGTTTAAGAGGTTTTTTTTCCCCCTATTCCCTTAGGAAATACACATTGATATAGTCAGGAAAGAGGGCACAATGTATGTAACTTAGATCAAATGGTTCAGGAAAAAAATTGTGTGCAGGTGTATAGGTATTACATACACAGAAATAGGTATATTATTTTTACTCTTTATAAATTTGAAAGCATTTTTAAATAGTTAAAAAAGTTATGAAGGGAAAAATGTTTCAAGGTAAGCTAGGAAAATTTGGCATAGTCAAGTATTCTCCAGATTTGGGAAAGAATCTATATTATAATACAGATGAGATTTTAAAATATATTCAGTGTATGTCCTGATTTCCCAACTAATATTTATTGAGATTCCATATCTTGGGAGGTATCAATGACTAGATCTCATTAATCTCAGAGGGCTGAAATTGGTAAATTTTAATTAAAACTGCTCAACCAACTTATGCATACATTAAAGCTACACTACCCAATTTTAAAACATTTCTAATTAACCCTAAACTACATATAAAAATGGAAACTAGTGAACTGTCATCTTTCTCTACCAAGAGATATATAATCTTTTCCCTTTCAGAGAGAATAAAAATTTGGTTTTAAGTGCTTCCTATTAAATAAAAAAGAAAAAAAAGACTTGAAGAAAAGTTCCTTTTGGGCCATTTCCTATTAGATTACTGGTTATTTGTCATCTGTGAAAATGAAATATTCATAAAACATTTAAAATTTGTTTCCTTTTAGAATTTATACTAAAAAGTGCTCCACAGGTCATTTTGCCACTGTGGATAGGCTTGTGAAGTCAAGTTTGACAGAATTACCAAAAAGAGATTAGATCCTAATAAAAGAAAGAAGTAAAATGAATTTTGCACATTCTCCCCCACCCTAAACTCTTTTTTTTTTTTTTTTTTTTTTTTTTTAAATTTTTGGTGCTGGGGATATTGAACTCAGGGCATCGGGCATGCTAGGCAAGCACTATACCTCTGAGTTATATCCCTAGTCCCAAGCCTGACATTTTTTATTTCACATCCATTTCTGTTTGAGTTCATAAGTACAAGTTAGACTAGTTAGAACTGGGAGACAGAAGATTCAAAGTTAGTTCACATCCTCTGCTAGCTCTCTCTAGCCAGTTGCTTAACCCTCTTGGCCTCATTTTTCTCAGCCATACAATAAAGCACTTGAATCAGATGATCTCTAAAGACTCTTTCAGAGTTTAAGATTCCATAATCACTATTAGAATTTTTCTCTATCTATCATTAGATGTTAGATTATAAACACACAAAGGAAATTTTCAGGAAGATAAATTAATCTCAACCCTAGATACGTCAGTAGTCACTGGCAAAAGCTCATTTAAACAACACAATACACAGACCTCACTCTCTCATATTCCCAAGATCTTTGTAAATCTAGAGAATTATGCTTCATGATTTAAATGAACTCTCTTCTACCTAATGTTAGATAAGAATAAATCACAAATCTAATAATGTACATGGACTGATTCCAAGTCTGACATAAAAGCATGAAATTCTAACTTCAAGTACATCTAGGTGCCAAAATAATCACTTAAATTAACCTGTGGGGAGCTTGGTTTTAATTTTCATTTTGGCATCAATGCTAAGCTATGAAGAAAATACAAATAAATGTAAATAACCTAAAAAAAAAATTTATAGTGTCCTGTTGCAACAAATGAGTCAAACAGAAAATGGGAAAAATGACGGATACTATACCACAGGTGTTATTTGAGGCCACCAGCACATAATATTAGTAATACCTGCTCACTCTGAGCTCTGACATAATGTGAACACTGGTCTGGGAGCTTTATAAGCACCAACTTATAAGGATTAACTCATTTAATCCTTATAGAAACCGAATGAGGTAATCATTAGTATTATTTGTTTTGAAAATAATAGGTGCCAACAGGTCAAGTAATTTATCTGAGGTCACCTATGTCAGAATGTGGTGGAGCTGAGACTTAAATCCCTGCAGTGTGACTCAAGGGCCTTATGCCCTCACCCTTCTGCTTCCATGCTGCCACGACACATTATTCTGCCCAAAGCCAAGCAGACGTTACCACATGTCAGTTACAAGAACTTCCTTACACTGTTTACTACATTATTTGAATGCATTTTGGCGAAGAGGCTCAAACAGTACAGACTTGAAAGCACTACTCATGCCCTTCTAGTGAACCCAAGGTCTTTTGTGAGCTCTCACACCACTGGTTTCCCTGAAAACCCAAGCAGTGCTCACCAGCCTAAGGCACCTGCTTGTTGTTCCCACAACACAGCACTTTTCTAGGCCAACTCCTATTCTTCCGATGCTCTTGTCCTCTGGCTACTCTTCTTAATTTTGACTTGTCCTATTCCCTTCTCCTATTATGCAGGTTTTAAAGGCTCAATGTTATCTTTTGGCTCTCTGAGCAGCACAATAGAGATAGGTAAGAACAAGAGCCTAAGGCAGCAAGAAGGAACCCTAGAAGAAAGGGGTCGATTATTTTTTAAGAAATGTTGGTATGGTGTGAAAGTACTGGCTATGTTCAACATAAGAAATATTGAGAAAACATTTGTTATAAAGACTCAAGGAACTGAAATTGCATCTGATGGTCTTAAGGACTGTGTGTTTGTGGTGAATTTTGCTGATGTGCGGAATGATGAAATTGCACTTAAGAAATTCAAGCTAGTTACTGAAGACGTTCAGGGCAAAAACTGCCTACCTTCTATGCCAGGGATCTTATCCAAGACAAAATGTGTTCCATGGCAAAATACAGCAGACCAAGACTGAAGCTCATGTTGATGTCAAGACTATTACTGGTTATTTGCTGCATCTATTCTATGTTTGTTTTACTAAAAAAAGCAACAATCAGATATGGAAGACCTCTTATGGCTTAACAGTTTGCCAAATATAGAAGATGATGGAAATCATGACTCAGGAGGTACAGACAAATGATTTGAAAGAAGTGGTCAATATACTGGTTCCAGACAGCATTGGAAAAGACATATGAAAGGCTTGCCAATCTATTTATCTTTTTTTATGATACCTTCATTAGAAAAGTAAAAATGCTGAAGAAATTCAAGTTTGAATTGGGAAAACTCATGAGCTTCATGGTGTAAGTAGTAGTTCTGGAAAGGGTACTGGGGATGAGACAAACACTAAAGTTGGATGAACCTATGGATAAGAACCACCAGTCCAAGAACCTATCTAAAATTCAGATTTTTAAAAAAGTCATAAATAAAAAGTCCTTTTGGTGAAAAAAGGCAACTGGGGCGGGGGGAGGGCTCAACTGTTGGGTCTTTCACCCACTTTAAATACACTCTCCAACTCCTATATCTAGACCCAACACAGTTTAAAAAATAAAAGCATATACATTGGCTTCAATTCTGGCTTGAATCCTGGCACTGGCACTTAGTGTCTGTGAACTTTAAGGTAATTACTTGTCTCTCTGTCTTGGTTGTCTCACCAATAAAAATAAAAATAAAACCTTCCTAATAGGCTATTCTTATATGTAGGTAAAAAATGTACTTAGTTTAATTCCTAGAACACAGAATACACTCAACATGTTCTGAACTAATAATAATATTGACAACAAAAACAATAGTGAACACACTATGGTCTTTGAGGAAGATTAAATATTAGTTCTGACATCAGCTCTCTTTTTAGGTTTGTTAGCCTGTCTACAAACCTTGGTTTACAAATTCTTGAACATGCAGCTACAAACTAAAAGGTAATTATGCAAATAAAATGAGAAAAATGCAGTGATTCTTATACTTAATGATCATCAACTCCTGGACAGTAAAAAGAAAATTCCTGAAGTCATTTCCCAGTTCCATTACCTCAGCACCATCTCTGAGGTGCTGATAACAAGTATTCACTTACTCCAGACATTTCTGAATGAACATTATCATACAAGGTCCTAACCTAAGAACTGCGTCCATAAAGAGGACAACACAGAAATGTTAAGAAGGAGTATTCCTATTCAAGCAAGGCTGGGAGAGAAATGGAGAGGATGATTTGTTCTGGTGTAAGGAAGCAAAGTGCCAAAGAACATGTAGTAGGCAAAGTGAGGTAACCTGGAGCACAATTCTTTCTTCAATTTTCTGTCAGCTCTTCTGCACCTCCATTTCCATGCCTCCCACCAACCCCAGTAAATGGGCTAGGCCAGGCCAACCACAGGATAGCAAAAAATGCCTCATTACTATTGTTTCAGGTTCCAGATTAATAATGTTTTGTTCTGTTTTTGCAGTTTATCTATCTTGATTCTAAAATAGCAAAGTAATTAGTAAAGACATATGTAGGTTTGATATAAATGGAAACTAGGTCAGAAAGAAATTTATATATCAAGTTTCTAAATCTCAGAAACTCTTCACTTAATATAAATGTCATGAACACCAACTGAAAATTTTCTCAATTTCATTAGGGATGTATCAAGTATTTACTGAGTTTGGGAAATGATAATTTGGTCCCAGTGATGGGAAGGTAGGTATCCAAGTTGGTCCAATTAGAGTACTTCCATGGAATTTTTAAACCAAGGAGTCCTTCTTCGTCTTGGCCACTCAACAGTAGCGCTGTAAGCCTGGAACTCTTTGGTCCTGGTTCCTGTTATGCAGAAAAAATTGATGGAAACAGAAGATAATGAGGCCATCACACTGAGAAGAGCAGGCAGGAGAGGAAACAACACATGCACTGAAGACAGGGAGCACCTAATCCCAGGATCATCCCTGAGGGCAACTCCATCTTGCCTTTCTTAGTGAACTGGCCATTAATCCCCTTCTAGGCAGAAGAAATAAACTACATTAGTTCTCTTTTAATGGAAACAATCCTGATTCATAACTTTTTGGAGGGGGGAAAGGGCTCTTTCTGGGGCAGATAACGCCAGAGCAGAGTCTTACAGGAACAGAAGGAAATAGTTGCATACAGACAGGTGGTTACAAAAGAATAAATCTAAAGTCTTAGATTAATAAAAGGCATACAGAGGCTGCTAAAAAATCTATTAAAAAGAAATTAGTTAGGGCTGGGGAGATAGCTCAGTTGGTAGAGTGCTTATCTTGCAAGCACAAGGCCCTGGGTTCAATCCCCAGCACCGAAAAAAAAAAAATAGTTGAAGAGATTTTATTTGCAAGTCACTTTTAGGCACCGAAGGTAGGAAATGGGAATAGAAAAGAATATGCATAGAACTACAGCTTTAAGATACCTTTAAGAGCTGGTAATGTATAGCTCTGTGGTAAAGCATAGGCTTAGTACCTGGGTTTAGTCTCTAGCACTGCTCAAAACAAAAACAAAGAACAGATAGAGAAAAATGGCCAACAGTATAAAATCTCACTATCAGGTAAAATTCTGTGAATATAGCAAAAATTAAACAATGAAGGGAAGGCAAGAAGAAATTGACAAAATCACAATAGAACAAAGAACTTTAAAGCACTATTCAGTGTCTTCATGAAGCAAGCAGATAAAATCAGAAGGATGAAAAGTCTCAGGTGTTAAGTATAGAATCCTCCCCCTGTACCCTTACTGGGGATTGAACCCAGTCCCTCACACATGCTAAGCAAGGACTCTACCATTGGGCTACACCCCCAACCCCTATTTATTATATTTATTTTGAGACAGGGTACCATTAAGTTGCCTAGGTTCACCTCAAACTTGCGATCTTCCTATCTCAGTCTCCCAGTAGCTGGGATTACAGGTGTGTGCCACCACATCTGGCTGAGGTATAGAATTTTACAGGCATGGAGTAAGCTCTATACCTTCAGAGACACCTTTTCAGTGTCAACACATCTGTAATAATTAACTATATTAGGTCACACAGAGAAGGTGAAAAAATTCCCAAAAGTAGAATATTCTATAATTTTCTGACTATAATACAATAAGAATAATAAAAAGCAAATTTATCTTAAGAAATCCAACTCTTTATAAATGTTTAAAATCTCCTAAAAATCTCATGGTGCCTAGGGCCTGGTGGTACACATGAGGACAGGATGTAGAAAACTGAAAGAAGAAAAAAAAAAGGGGGGGCTTCCACCCTAACGATGAAAATGTCAAATAACTTACAAATTATAACTCCTCCTGGCTTTACCAGAAAATTGAGTTTGCAAGGCAATTGATACATGACAAACCCCTCCAAAGAGATAAAGCATGAACTGCTTTACCTTTGAAAGATCACAAGATAAATATGTAGTCACCATACAAATGGGTAAGAATAAATCCACTAAAACTTTAATAAAATTTTTACATAATTTTTTTAATGCTGGGTCTCAGGCATGCTAGGCAAGTGCTACATTCCTAGCCCCACTTTAACAAAAATTTAAAAGTCAAGAGGGGACCAGGGGTCACTTCAGACTATAGATGCTCTTCACTTCTGATAGGGTTACATCCTGATAAACCCATAATTAAAAATATCCTAAGTAGAAAGTACATTTAATCACCTAAACTAGCAGTCTTCTCAGTCTAGCAGCACAATACTGTAGAACATTAGTTGTTTTCCTTCATGATTATGGGGCTGGCTGGGAACTGCCATTTGTAGACACTGCCCAGTATCAAATGAGAGTAATATACTACGTTTCACTAGCCTGGGAAAAGATCAAAAGTCAAAATATGAAGTACCTTTTCTACTGAATATGCACTGTTTTTGTACAATCATAAAGAACCATTGTGAGTCAGGAACTGTCTACAGTTAGAAGCCCCCAAAGTAAGGAGAGTTTGAATTTACTCAAAACATTTTTCCATGGCCTCCACTAGGCAAGAGGGCACACAGCCCTACTGGTGGCACAGGTATGCATGAGACCACTGGCTACTGCTGCGGCCAGCCACAGAATCCTTTCTTCTCTCCCAGTACCATCTTTCCTGCCTTCTGGTTTCTATGACCATCAGTTGCCTGGGACAGAAAGTTGTTAATAAATGTCTATTGAATTAATTAATATATGACAAATGTTTCCCTAATAGCTACACAACAAAGGGCAACTAAAGAAGTCCAAATTCAATAGGTAAAAATTGTTTAGCCCATGTACAATTAGGTAACAGTATATTAAAAATATTGACTCTTATTTTTAATAAAATAAAAATTTTAAGGTTTTATATATGCCTGTGTTCATCCTTCATGAAAAATTTTTGATAAGTTTTTTTGTTACAAAAACACATATATGATCACAATAGAAGAAGTTATTAAAAAGAAAATAAAGAACACCTGTGTCATCCACTTAGCAATAATCACAATCTTTGCACAAAAACTGATAAACAAAGAACCTCAAATTTGAATGTATTTTATATTCACAATTAAAATTTTAAATGATTTGTGTGGCATATACTATGTACTTCCCCCAATGTGATAATGTTCTAAAAATATCTTTTCATGTCAGCAGATATTTTTATTTTTCTTCTCCCAGTATCTTTTATTTATTTTTAATATTTTTAAAATTTGTTCTTTTTAGTTATACATGATAGCAGACTACACACACATAGAGTATAACTTATTCTATTTAGAATCCCATTCTTGTGGTTGTATACAAAGCAGAGTTACCCTGGTTGTGTATTCAAATACAAGGGTAGGAAAGTTATGTGATTCATTCTACTGTCCTTCCTATTCCCTTCCCCTCTCCTTTCCCTTCATTCCCCCACTTTGTCTAATCCAATGGATTTCTATTATTTCCCTCCTCACCCTCCCTTGTTTTGGGTTATAGCTTTTAATGGCTGCATAATATTTTATTACACAAATAAACCATTTCTCTCTCTCTTTTTTTTAATCAATTTTAGAGTCATACATTGTGGTGCACAACCATAATCCCAGCAACTCAGGAGGCGGAGACAGGAGGATTGCAAATTCAAGACCAGCCTCAGCAACTTAGGGAGGCCCTAAGCAAAAGGCTCCGGATGTAGCTCAGTGATAAAGCATCTCTGGGTTCAATACTTAGTACCAAACCAAACCAAACCAAGAAAACTGGGTATTAAAAACAATTCTCCACTAAAGGATAGTATGACTACTTATAATATTTTAATGATTATTCAAGTGAATAAAGGGTAGAAAGTTGTCAAAGAGGTCTTCCAAAACTTAAATCTCAATTATTAAGAAAATTAATTACACTGCAGAAATTTTTGAACACTATACCTGACAGTCACTAGAGCAAACAAAGCTGCAGTCTGAGAGAAAGGCTTTTAAGCCACAAAGAAAAGAAAGAAATGAACACATTTATAACGCTTTCTAAATTGTCCAGCACAAATGACCATGTTTTATGGCAGACCTGGTTTCTGGATTGATGGCACGAATCTAGTCATTCATTTTACTTAAGAGAAAAATAGGAAAAAAGTGTCTGTCATAAAATCAATAAACTCAGAGTGAAAAACATATTTCCTCAAACAAATTCAGGGTAATACAGAATTTCACAAAATAAAAACCCCAAATTCTTTCTTTTATGGACTTTCATACACTGAAAAAAAGGATCATACAGTTTTTGTTTTTAATTTTTAAGAAAATATGGATGAAAATCTCAAGGATGAGAAGTCAGGGAAGATTTTTCTAAGAACACCACAAAAAATGTGAACATAAATTAACTCAGTATGGCAACAGCTCAAGAGGCTGAAACAAAAAAAGTTAAGAAAAATGCCTGCAACACAGGACAACTGAAAAAGTACTATTTCTTAACATACAAAAAGTTATTACTAGTGAAAAATCAACTACTCCCAAAGAGATAAATGGACAGAAGGCATGAAGAGCAATTCACAAGACAACCAAAAAAATTTTGCATTTCAGAGAAATTAAAAAGATTGTCAAATCCAGTCTTGGTGACAGGGGACAGACAAATTCAAGTGGTAGGAACATGAGGTTAAGGAATAATTCTATAAAATGGGCCTACTGTGCTAACCCACACATGCTTTCTTTTCCAAGAAGAAATTTACCTGCAACCCTGTCTGCCTTAAGTGGATATTAAGTCACATTCCTTATCAAACTACCTGTTAAAATCTGCAGGAGAAATGCAGGCCCTAAATAATATCAATAAGAGGAATCCAAGTTACCCTGAAGAGGGAGACTTCTGTGACCCTTTTCACAGACCAGATCCCAACTCAGGGAGATAAGGATAATTACTCCTAACCATAAAATATGTAAGACCTAGAGTTGTCATGGCAGTGGGGACTTGAATATCTCATGTCCCCCTACTGTCAGTCAGAAGTCAAGAGGTGGACCTGGGACAGGACTCTCTGGAAACTTTTCTGGGATCCTAATAAAACTGGAAATCCACAAGATTTCATCTCACTCCAGTCAGAATGGCAATTATCAAGAATACAAGTAATAACAGACACTTCACAGAAGAAGATGTACAAGTAATCAACAGATATATGAAAAAATGTTCAACATCCCTAGTAATAAGAGAAATGCAAATCAAAACTACCCTAAGATTTCATCTCACCCCAATTAGAATGGCGATTATCAAGAACACAAGCAACAATAGGTGTTGGCGAGGATGTGGTGAAAAAGGAACACTCATACATTGCTGGTGGGGTTGCAAATTAGTGCAGCCACTCTGGAAAGCAGTGTGGAGATTCCTCAGAAAGCTTGGAATGGAAACACCATTTGACCCAGCTATCCCACTACTTGGTCTATACCCAAAGGACTTAAAATCAGCATACTACAGAGATACAGCCACATCAATGTTCATTGCTGCTCAATTCACCATAGCCAGATTGTGGAACCAACCTAGATGCCCTTCAGTTGATGAATGGATAAAGAAACTGTGGCATATTTATACAATGGAATATTACTCTGCAATGAAGAATGATAAAATTATGGCATTTGTAGGCAAATGGTCGAAATTGGAGAATATCATGCTTAGTGAGATAAGCCAATCTCAAAAAACTAAAGGACGAATGATCTCGCTGATAAGCGGATGAGGACATATAATGGGGGTGGGAGGGGTTAGCATTAGGTTTAGGGTTAGGTTTAGAGTTAGGCTAAGGAGAGCGGTAAGAATGAAGGAAAGAAGGACTGTATAAAGGGAAAAGGGTGGGAGGGGTGGGGGGGAAGGGAAAAAAAAGAAACATCATTACTCTATGTAAACGTAAAAAAATAAATTAAAAAAAAAAAAAAAAGAATACAAGTAATGATAAATGTTGGCAAGGATGCGGGGAAAGAGGTACATTCATACATTGATGGTGGACTGAAAATTGGTACAACCACTCTGGAAAGCAGTATGGAGATTCCTCAGAAAACTTGGAATGGAACCACCATTTGATCTAGCTGTTCCACTTCTTGGTAAATATCCAAAGAACTTAAAATCAGCATACTATAGTGATACAGCCACATCAATGTTTATAGCCGCTATGGAACCAACTTAGGTGCCCTTCAACAAAGGAATGGATGAAGAAAATGAGGCATATATACACAATAGATTATTATTCAGCCACAAAGAAGAATGAAATTATGGCATTTGGAGGTAAATGGATGGAACTGAAGCAATCATGCTGAGTGAAATAAGCCAGTCCCCAAAAAAACCAAAGCTGAATGTTCTCTCTGATATGCAGATACTAACACACAAGACTGGGGGAGATCAGAAGTTCATTGCATTAGACAAAAGGGAATGAAGGGAAGGGGGGAAAGACAGTAGAATGAACCAAAAACAGGAAGTTATATTCCATGTATGTATAATGTCAAAACACACTCTACTGTCATGTATATCTAAAAAGAGCAAATAAAAAATTTAAAAAAACAAGAAAAAAAAACTGGAGAGGCACATGGTCCCTCTCCACTCTGACAGGACCCACCTCTCCCTTGAGTGTCTCCTTTCCCTTTTCCTATTCCTTCAATAAACTCATTCCTGTTACTCTGAGCAACATGTGTTATAGTTTAGATATGAGGTGCCCCCAAAAGCTCACGTGTGAGACAATGCAAGAAGGTTCAGAGGAGAAATGATTGGGTTGTAAGAATCTTAACCTAATTAGTGACTGAATCCCCTGACAGAGATTAACTGAGTGGTAACTAAAGTGGTAGAGTGTGGGTGAAGGAGGTGGGAATTGGGTGTGGCTTTGGGTACATATTTGTATCTGTCAGTGGAGTCGCTGTTTCCTGATCTCATGTGAGCTGCTTCCCTCTGCCACACACTCTGCCATGATGTTCAGCCTCACCTCAAGCCCCTAGGAATGGAGCCGGCCTTCTATAAACTAAGACTTCTGAAACTGTGAGCCCTCAAATAAACTTTTCTTCTTCCATAATTGTGCTGGTCAGATACTTAGTTACAGCAGCAAAAAAGCTGACTAAAACAACATGTTTGAAATCTTTCTGACATGATTGCAAGAATTGAGACTTGAAGGGGTGGGGGGGCGGTCTTTGTGCTGGGCCCCAAAGGCCCAAGCTTGGTAACAATGGTAAGGCTGTGATGTAGACTGATGCAGCCTTTCACAGTGCAATTTACAAGTTTCAAAATATAAAGGATACATATTCTTTGAATCATTAATGTTACTTCTAGGAATTTACCCTAAGAAGATAATTACACATAGCTTATATATAATTATATGCCATAGTGTTGCTTATAAGATAAAGGAAATAAATGAACTGTGTGAAATAAATTACATATGTACGTACAACAGAAATACTAGGTAGCCATTAAAAAATGTTAACAGGAGGTGGCAACTAGCTCCTAGCTACTAGGGAGGCTGAGGCCAAAGGATCACAAATTTGAAGCCTGCCTGTGCAAAACAGTGAGACCCCCATTGTGAGACCCCACTGAAGTAAGGAAAGAAAGGAGGAGTAAGGGAAGAAGTGAGGGAGGAAAAGCGAAAGGAAGGAAGTAAGAAAAGAAGGAAGGAAGGAAAGAAGGAAGGGGAAATGTTGAGAGTACATCTGTATTTGTTCATGTTAAAAATTATCCCTAAGACTGTAAGGTTTTCAAAATGTCAAATGGTCACACAGATTGTTAGTGATGTCTGAAGACAGTTGCCAAAATGTTAGCTATGGGTACACACTTACGGCATTTTTCCACATATTCAAAATGAATAATGGATGCATTTTATAAAATTATTCACTTTTTATTGTTGGAGGACAGTTACATTATGATAGACCCAAACTTCTATTCCCAAAGAGATGGATTTTATCTATATCTAGTTTGGTTATCAAGGTCAGCTAGTAGTTTATAAATTATATTATTGTTACATTGATAATTGTGATATTACAATTTGTCTGGTCTTTGTCTTAAGTTGCTAGCAGCAGCTTCAAAAATCCTTGGACATGTACAATCACAAAAATGGGAAGTTATACTCCATGTATGTATATATGTCAAAATACATTCTACTGCTGTGTAACTAAAAAGAACAAATAAACAAATTTTAAAACTCCTTGGAATTTCTTGAGTACTAGTGGCTTTGTTATGCTAACATTTAGAACTCCACTTCTAGGAGTAGGAATAGGGCTGGAGATCAAGTTTAAGCACTTGGTCAATGATTTAATCAATTATGCCTAGTAATGGGGCTCCCAAAACAACCCTGGATACCACAGCTCAGAAGAGTCTCCTACATGAACACATTTCATGTGCAGAGAAAGTAAAATACCCAGACACCATGGAGTCAAGTTGTCAAAGATCTGCATTCCCTCCCATACCTTGTATGTATCCTTTATAATAAAACAGTAATGTAAGTGTAGGACTTAAAAGTTCTATAAGTCATTCTAATAAATTATGAAATCTGAGGACCATAGGAACCTCCCATGCTGGTAGCTAGCTGGTGAGATGCTAGTGATCTGGGGACCCTGCTAAAACTTATGGCTACAGACTGAAGTGAAGATAGTTTTATAGAGGACCCTGTCCCTAATCTGTGGGTTCTGCACTAACTCCAGGTAGTCAGTGTCAGAATTGCACTATGGTATATACCCAGCTGGTTTCAGAACAGTTCAGCTGAAAGAGAATGGTAACCATCCTAAGTAATGATATAATACTATTTTCTCTAACCAGTGCTTTCAAAAGTAAAGCAAAAGTCACCATCTGGTAAAGGGTCAATAGTGGTTTTGTGATTTTTTTTTTTTTTTCACCACAAACAACAAAATACAATATGCAAAATGCTTATCCTTCCTGGGTACCCAAATGCCTCCTCATCTGTACCATTCATGCAGCTCTCCCGAGATACATTCCCACAACACTGTGCCGCTCTCTTAGAGCACACATCATTATGTGCTGCATTTGTTTATGCCTCTCTCTCACATGTGTAGTGGTGATTCCCAAAGCAAGGACCACATCTTTTATTCATCTTTTTATTCTCAGTACCAACCACAGTGCTCAGAACATGGCAGATGCCCCATCATTTTAGTCAAATAGCTCCTCCTGTAAAACATCTGTCCACAAAAGAAAGTGCTGCACTAGGTGCTTTGGTCTGAAACCTCAGTCTTTTTGAACTCTTTCCCCTAACCTTTCTATTTTCAACTAAATACCATGTCTGAGAGATCAAACAGATAAGCAAGCTCTACAAGTAAATAGCAAATTAAACTAAGAATTCCTTTAAATATAATAATTTATATAAAATATAACAATAATAAAAAAAGAGGATAGGGTCAAATATTCTTTTACTTAAGACTTTTGTAGTCTTAACATTAGAAATGTTGTTAAAGGACTAATTTTCTCCCTGGACAGAGCACATTAGTATCCTTCTGTAAAAGGATTTACTCACCTTTTAATCTAGCATCACCTCCAAAGGCACCACAACCCCAGTTTCCTGTGGCCACAGCAGAAAGATTCTCTGAAGGAACTCCAGGACGCAGAAATCCACAATAAGCCTGCAAGACAAAAGAAATATCACAGCACATGAGTGACCAGACAGTAACAGCATTTCTGACGAATGTACTAGGATCAGCATCCATTACCAAGCTTATGTTCTCTCTCCCTCATTTTTCTTTTTCTTCTTAGGGCTAAATTAGAGGGGGAAAACAAAGAAAGAGAAAAGCTTGGGATTGTACAAGGAAGAGAATGAGAAATGGCAGATGCTAATATTTATTTGTTTGAATGTTGGGCAAATCAAATCCCTTAAGCTAATACAAGATTACTTTCTGTTAGAAATACTGAGGTGCCGCAAGAAATCAAACACATGGTAGGAAGTGGGTCGGCAAGGCAAAACCTGTACTTCTGAAGAAGAGTGTGTCCCCAAAGGGAATCCAGTGGGTGAGCACACCTGGGTAGGCCGTCTGCCAGTTTTTATCCCTAACGAAGTACTGTTGCTTGCTTTGATACCAAGAGTTCGGGGGTACAATCTATGTGATTAGCTAATTTAAAATTGGGGAGGGCATGGAAAAGGGCTACAGTTGTGACTGGATACCTGTTAGGGAATTTAACATTCTGACCACAAGGTTTCCTAACTTAAGATAGCTCCATTATATGCATGAAACTTAGTTATAGTTAATTTGTGTTACATTATTTAACTTTGATAGAAAACATGAATCTTACAGTTTTTTTTTTTCCAACTCAAATAAATGTGATTATCAGAGATATTTCAAGAACTAATGGGATACCCAAGACAAACTATCAGGAAAGGTTCAAAAACTGTTTTCTTTGAAGGCTTTTGATGACCACTTCTGCAGCAAAGTAGATGGAGCTTCCTTAGCACACTCTTCCCCCGAGTTATTGGGACTAGGTTAGTGACTATGATTCAGTTTTAAATGTGTTTCTTGCCATGGGAATGCTCAACCAGGAACTAACAACTCTCTATAAAAGGGATTCCTAATTCTGATTATGAAAAAACCTTTAAGATTCCTTTCAGTCCTAGAATTCTCTAGTTTCACAGCTGTTTTAAGATAAAATATTATCTTAAAATAACCTGAAAATGCTGGCTAAGTATTAATTAAATTAACAGTTCATTTTGTACATGGAAGATCCCAGAGTTTATAGTTTCCACTTCTTGGTAGTCAGCTCAACCTTTCTGCCTTCTAGGGGTACTACTTTAAGAAGATAATGTAATAGCAAAACAAATCTTCCCTAGGTTCCCTCAGGTACCAAATAAAGCCTAAAATATAGCCTATGTATAAGAATAAACAAAATTAAAAGAATGAGAGAAAAACCAACAATAGAGAAAGATGCTTCGGTGAAATCCACATGTTGAGATACAGTAAATTATTCTCTGAAGTTTCCACAAAGGTATAAAAATTTATTTTACACACTGTCTGGATGGATTAACAAGGTTATTTCTTCCATCCTCTCCTAGGCTGTAAATCCTGACAGATATTAATTATAAGTTGGTACCAGATCATTATTCAATGCTGTGGTACAGAGCTTACACAAAAACTTACAAATTACTTGTATAATCAGATGCATGGAGCTTCTAAAAATCTCTTTCAGGTCAAAATATCAGACAGCTCCATTTGGTGGTGATGGGGACCAAGTTCTTGAATGATAAAGAATCTGGCATTATATGTATAACAGGGAAAACAAATCCTCTGTCAGAATAAACATAAATTTGCCATTCTTTCCTGTCATTTTTTTCTAGCTGCTTGGATACAGAGGAGTTCTTGGCCTCCTAGTTCATATTTTGCTTTATACTATCAGAATGGTTTTAGTTCCTCACTGCTGCCTCTAAATAACCAGGTTAAGTTTATTCTAATGAGCAAAACCAGCATAGTTTGGTAAACAAGTAAAAAACAAAAGGAAAAATTTGTAACTAGAATTAAAAACTAGAGAATAAACAGGAAGTAGTGAAAAATAGAAGGAAGCAAAGAAAATGGAAAAAAGACCAAAGAAAGCATGCGTAAAATTCCCAGGACTGAGCCCAGGAAAGGCACAGAACTCAGGAATGGCACAATTAAGTACATACACACTAACAACTCTGGTTTCAATATCAATTGTAGCAGGCCCAAGCAGATACACTAAAAGGATGTTTTTCATCATCCTGCAAATATATATTATATTGTTTGTCATTAAGATTAATAACTTAGGGCTAGAGTTGTGGCTCAGTGGTAGAGAGCTTGCCTAGCATGTATGAGGCACTGGGTTCCATTCTCAGCATCGCAGATAAATAAATAAAATAAAGGTCTACTGACAACTGAAAAAAGAAAGATCAATAAGTGAGTAATTATTATTCCTAGATTTGTTTATTCATAAAGTCAGTCTACCCCTGTGTTTAGCTTACATTAATACATAGTTGATGTTGATACTGATTTCTTGATGTTTTTAGTATTCTGTGATTTCTTAAAAATAAATATGATCTAGGGCTGGTGTTGTGGCTCAGTAGTAGAGCACATGCCTAGCATGTGTGAGGCACTAGTTCAATTCTCAGCTCCACATAAAAAAATAAAATAAAGGCATTATGTCCACCTACAACTAAAAACATTTTTAAAAAATCTCTAAAGAAATTTTTAAAAATATTATGTAAAAAGACCCTTAAGGATCTGTTGGAAGAGAATAAAGTAATATTACTAACCAGTCTTTAAGTTATCCTTAGACTCAGTAATAATAGTTTTGTAAATATCTTTAAAGAAACAGCAACTGTACAAAGATGTTTATTCCTACCTTACATATAAGAGAACATCTGGGACTAATTGTTCAAAAATAGGACAGTGGTTATAGAGTTAAATCAGTATATAAATCCAACAAACTTTATTTAATTACAAAGGTTTTTTAAAAGTATGAAAAATATTTATAATATAAAGTTAAATGAAAGAGGTAAAATAGAAAATTATAGGTTAATTTTTGAGTATATTTATATAAAACTAAATTTCATATGGAAAGACCAACAAAAAAAATGAAAACTATTTGAAAGATAGATAGTATTATAGATAATGTTTCTGTCTTTGAAATAGCTGTAACATCAATACATTGTCTTTGCTATTTTAAAATGTAATAAAATAAAAGTCTGTAGACCTTAGTTTTCTCATGTGCAATACTACAAATTAGATCAGTTATTTCATGGTACTGACTCTGTATGCTGAGAAACTTAAAGGAAAACTCACTGGAAAAGACACATTTTGAGCTAATATTCCTAAAAAGTAAAGTGACACATACTTTATAAGAGATCAGGTGTTGAACTTAAAGTATCAGAAGCAAGTACTGATTGGTTTTATTATCAAGCTTTCATTTAACAATAACCCCATTCCAAATTTGGATAATAAGAATCAATAAACAAATCAATTAAAAAGAATAACAGTGTCAATCCATTTTGTTCAATTTCTATTTTGGAAGGTCCCATGAAATATATTCGTTATGTAACCCTACCTAAACAAGTCTAACATAGCTAAGTACAACTTTTCACAGGTGATTTCCTTCTTCCCTTGCAGGTTATTTGCCACTTTTATAAGATGGAGTTATAAATTATTCCAAAGTCAAAGATAATTCTCCTCTAACAAGTCACCTCTAACATCTCCCATAGGACTAAACAGAGCTTTGCACTATCAGATACAGTGAGATGGATTCCTCCCTTTTAAAAACCTACTCCGCTTGCTGGTCATGATATGAATCGAATAGGAGTAGGGGTCTGGATGAAGCAGATCTTTTCCAGAGATACCAGAGCACTTTGTGGGACTGCCCTTTCAAATATCATCTGGTGAGTATTGCCTCAAAGTAACAAATAAGCCCTGAGAGCTCAGAGATTCCCAATGAATTCTGATGATGAAAACTAGAATTATGTTTTGTTCATTTAGAAAACTGTCATTTTTCTATTTGTCCTTACTTTCTCTTAGCAGGCAAAAAGACACACACACATGCATACAACATGCACACAAACATACACAAGTCATCTCTAAAATTGATTTAATACAGATTTCTGCTTTAAACAGTTTATAAAAAATGAAATAAAAAACATTATTTACTTCAAGTTGTATTGTCAGCTTATGTGAAATTCCTGTTACTTATATCAAAATTCATAAATCTATTTCAATAAGCAAATGTAACTAATAAGGGATGAAATGGTTAATTTAAAAGTCCAGAGTTATCTGGATTAATTTATTAAATTAAGCTGTCAAAAACACTTAGCAAAATCACTTGTTGTTTTTTCCTTTTTTAGTGAAAGAATTAGAAAACCAATTCTTTGATGAAAGAACAAATTTGGGGGGAATATGTCAGTAAATAAAAGAATAAACATTTTAAATTCTTTCCCTTATGCCAAGCCCTGAGCCAGGTGCTTTTTCAATGTTTGTTCATGTAGTAGCAGATTCAATTAATGCATGGTATTTCTTCATCTCATGGGAATTCAAGAATAGGTTGAGGGGAACCCTCAGATTTTCTTGAAAAAGTGTATCAAACAGAAAAGAATATTGAGAAAATGATTCAATGGGTACTTTGCTTACACTGGACGTTTATCATCAGAGAAGAAGGAGCAAGTGAGGCATAAGCTTGCTAATCAAAGGCAGGGAATTTTCTTAAAGATTTAAGATGAAACAAGGTAAAAAAATTCTAGAAGATCAGATCTAATTATAGTAATCTCTATGTGGGAGGATTTACATTTTTAAAAAGTGATCTGAGGCAAGGTGTGGTGCACACACACCTGTAATCCCAGCAGCCTGGGAGGTTGAGGCAGGAGAATCAAGAGTTCAAAGCCAGTCTCAGCAACTTAGCGAGGCACTAAGCAACTCAGTGAGACCGTGTCTTTAAATAAGTACAAAAACAAAACAAAAAAAGGGCTGGGGATATGGCTCAGTGTTTAAGTGTCCCTGAGTTCAATCCCTGGTACCAAAAAAAAAAAGTGATCTGAGGACTAGGGATGTAGCTCAGTGGTGGAGCATTTGCCTAAACATGTGTGAGACCCTAGGTTCAATCCCCAGCACTCCCAAAGAGAAAAAGAAAAGAAAAAAATTATCTAAAATCAGGGGAACCCAATTTAAGCCCTGGCTTGGTCACTGCCTAGCTTTTGCGACGTGGGGCTTAATCTACTGTCTCAAAATTGGCAATAAGAACAGTATCTCTGCCTCCAGGGGTATTTAGGATTAAGTCAGACAATGCATGTCTAGCAGGCAGTGGCGCACCAAGAGACCCAGTTACTTGGAAGTTAAGGCAGGAGACTCGCTTGAGCTCAGGAGCTCAAGGCTGGCGTGGGCAACACAGTGAGATTCCATTTTAAAAAACAAAGAAAGATCTGGGGTTGTAGCTCAGTGATAGAGCACTTGCCTATCACTCATGAGGCACTAGGTTCAATCCTCAGCACCACATAAATAAATGAATGAATAAATAAATAAATAAAAGGCATTGTGCCCATCTACAACTAAAAATAAAAAAATTAAAAAAAAAAAACACAAAGCAAAACAAAAAACCAGACAATGAATTTAAAATGCTAAGTGGAAGCACACGGTAAGTGATCATTTTATTGATTTTACTATTTTTACCAATATAATTTGAAAAAAGTTTCTACTTAAAATATTTGACTGAAAAGAATTTTTCATGAGTTGAAAATTAGACTTAACTGCATAAAGACATAAACAATAGCAGGCAAATACAGAATGGCATATGTTAAAAATCAACTCATCTCCATCAAATGCCTTCATCTGCTCTGCATCTGATTTGACACTGGACTTTTAGGCTTTATTTAACACTTGGGAATATTTAAGAAGTTAGCAATTTATAGTATTCTGAGTGCTTTAAGATAACGTACTCCTATAGTTTCTAAAAATGTTTGTCCTAAAAAAAGCTGTATTAGCATTGCCTACAGTTATTTGCTTAGTCACTGAGCAAGACATTTAACAAATTATTTTTGAGACATTCCTAATAAGGCAGGCAGTGTGCCAGACACTGTCTGACTTGAATGAAATAAAATTCCTCCTGTTGCCATGTTATTTAAAAATTCATTCTTTTGGACTGGGGTTGTAGCTCAATGGTAGAGTGCTTGCCTCACATATGTGATGCACTGGGTTCGATCCTTAGCACCACATAAATAAATAAAATAAAGGTACTGTGTCCATCTACAACTAAAAAAATTTTTTTAATTAAAAAAAGATTCATTCTTTATATATAAAGTGTGTCTCATAAGTATTCTGCATTCCACAGATAAATATTTTTCAAGGTTGGCAATGCTTACAACTAATAATGTTTTCATATAAACCAACATTTCACATCTTTAAAATTTCTGGTGTTTCTGAGGACAGGTAAACTCAATATTGGTGATACACAAGTTAATGCAGACAGCAACTACATTTGGTCAAAGGGAATTTAAAAAGACTCATTTAAGCCCAATGGTTACCCACCCACTTTTTTTTATTGGTGTTTGTACATAATGGTGGGATTTGTTGTTACATATTTGTACATGCACAAACTATAACAAGATAATTTGGTCAATATCACTCCAAAAGTTATCTTTTAAAAGATCATAATTGCAGATAATTTCTAAAAGTGAATGATCTAGCATCTACAGGAAGGCTTTATCCATAAAAGGGGAATATTTTAATTTCTGTTAATACACTGTACAACTTTAGTTAAAACACATTTTAGTCTTATCTTTCATATGGTTTTCTCCAAACCACATACCACTTAAGATAAATGTCCTCTAGCTTCAATGACCAAGTGACAAATTCCTGTATACATGTTTAAGACCTGATGAAACACTAAAAATAAACCTCATTCCACCTGATATGTTCTATCATAAAACACATAGAGGTTTGAAGACAATTGCTTTAAGACAAGAATTTGGAACAGTGAAAGCAGCCATATATTTATCCAGATTTTTTTCCCCTGTAATGCCAGGGATGAAACCCAGGGCCTTATTCATGCTAGGCAAATGCTCTACCACTGAGTTACATCCCTAGCCTCAAGCACATTTATCTTTAAAGTGTACCCAACTACTAGTAAAAGATACTCTTCAGTATAAGTAAATTTGACTTTCAGTGTCAGGCAGGAAAGAAATTTAGAAGTGCTAATACACTAAAGAGTATATCTGGGTAGATTTTCTGAGGAATTGCTATTTAAAAAAAAAATAAATGATGTCTATTTATAAACTCAACTTTGGAAGATAGTGCATTATTCTTCAAACTTTTTGAGATTCATCTGAAAACCCTAAAAATTACACTGATTTAGTAAATTAAATTTAAGAAAATATGGTCACCAATAAAGCAGATTCTCAAATTATCAAAATATAAGACAATATAACTAATTATATTCAAAATACCTGTAAGTTATAAGGGTAATAAAAGCCTATCTGAATTATTTGGTTGTATATATTCAGTTTGCTGTCATTATTAGAGATCTTTGTATAGGGACTGGCATATATAGCCACACAAAACCACAAACTTCATTATCTTCATAAATAATCTTATATAACCAAATCTTGCTCCTGGGAATCAAAAAATGACTTTTGGAATTGAGTTAGTCTCCTTGGCTATGAAAGTAATTTGAGGAACTAAAAAAATTTTAGCTGTTTTGGTAAGGCCCAAATTATAGAGAACAGAATCAGCACTACTGCATGATGGAATTTACTGTAGCCAACAGTTGTGAAAATCTGAACTAACAACAGATATGACTCATTTTACAATTCTATAATACAAGAGAAAGAAGAAAATGATTATACTAGGCAGCACTAAGCATAACAGAACATAGCAGTTTCCAATACAAATATGTTAAATTACCAAATAAAAAACTTATATCTGAATCTTATCAATAGAAAGAAAATTAACTCATTTGGTTTATTTGTTCTAATCCTGATAGGAAACTATATAAAGAAAATGTCATTGGATAGATCTGGAAAAAAAATTTCAGTGCCCATTCACTTCTACATGGTTTTACAATGTTCCAAAGCAGCTAAAAGTACTTGATAAGATAAATGCATGTGTGGAGTTTAACATCAAGCAACAGTGTATTGGGCAATATCACCCAGTAATCAAACAATTACAAAATGGAAAGTACATCTTGTACAAGCTGACAAAGCCATTAAATCAGGAGAGCTGTAGGCAGACATACTGACACTGCAAAAATGACCGGAAAGCATTAATTTCAGCATTAATAAAATGGCAGTAAGTAGATGACAGTTACCAGATGAACTAAGAAATAAGGTTACTGGCCTTGTTAAGCTCACGTCTCATTTTCTCAGGCACAAACTGATCGAGGTAGCGTCTGAAGTGAAGTGCATCAATGGCAACGATCTCCGTGCAGCGTCGCTGCCAGTCATCCCTGGGATAGGGCAAATAGGGGAGAAAGATGAGGAATAGGTAGAATCCTTCAGTCTTGCAAAAGTCAGGTTGTTGATTCAAACAAACTGTGACCACTGGTCTCAGTAAAGTGGGAGGGCAAGAAACCATTTTATATTTAGATTCAAAGGCACACACACATTGTGCACTGTGAAAAATCAAGAAACCATACATTATGGCATATTATATCATTTACAGTGAATCTCACAGGCAAAAGGATTTGGAGGCGAACAAAGGGAAGTTATGTCTTTCTTTTCCTCTAATACTGGAGATATGGCATTTGAAGCTCAAGCCTTCTTTGTTTTGTGGAATCTTCTCTGAATTACTGGTATGTAACACTACCACATATTGTCCAGGATATAATCCCAAGAAGTCAAGTATTACTATTGTACTTAATTGCTGACTGTAAGAAACTATTTTTTTAAAAAGACAAAACATCAAAGCAGACAATAACATGTCACTGGTGGAAGTAGGAATGACTAGTAGAGATGATAATTCTGAAAATGTATAAAATTCCAAATATTTCACCTCTTTAAAAACTTGCATAATTGGTTGCCAACCAACTTTTCATGTTAAAGAACAACAGAAGCCTTCATGTTAGTTTGTAAATAATTACCAGGAATAAATAAGTATTCACAAAGATAACTGTTTGTTACAACTATATACTTTAAACAAAATAAAATCAAAGAATCCAGAGGCTGGACTTGAATAAGTTTGTGGCACAGGTACGGTTACATAGGGCCATGGCTGATTCTCATTAAAAAACAAACAAAAAAATTCCCACAAGCTTTCAAGCACCATTTCTGCAAAAGATTACCCCTGATACACTACATAATTTGAAGGAGAAGCAAGGATGTCAAAGTGTGAGTACACTCTTAGCAGAAATAGGAGACAACAGCAGCAAAATTAACTGCAGGACCTGCTATCAACTGGCTTTGTGGCATTAGGCAAACTGTCCCAACACAGGTTTCCCTCCATCTACCTAATCTCAGAGAAATTAAGGATAACTTAAAAAAAAAAAAAGCCCAAAGCTCTAATTAGAGCCAATTCTAATTACGTTAGGATCTGGAAGTTAACCATTCCCAATTGGCAGCTTAGAGGTAAAGAACTGTAGAAAACTGTCTTCCTTGCATTTATTTTAGACTTTTGGTTTTTAATTTTCTCTGGTCTCCATTTGGTATACAGAAATGGTAATACTGTTTTAACTGCAACAAAACTGTAACACTGAATTTAAAAAGAAAGTTCAATTGTCTAAGAGTAAAAGAGACAAAGAGCACACTAGAGTCAAGCCCACACTCCTTCACTTTCAGTCATGCAATATTCAAGTCAGAAACAAGACTCACCTTTCACTCCCATCCTCATGGCTCCGGGCCCAACGGTATGTTTCAGCATAACCAATGTATTCACTGTACTGTTCAGTACCTGAAACAAATAATTTGTTACTATTCACTTGATACTCAACAGTGAAAACATTTCACCTTAAAACCACAACAAGGCAAGAAATACCATTCTCATCACTTATATTCACCACTGTATTTGAGGGGTCCCCCAGGCAGTGCAATAAAGAGAAGAAATAAAAGGCATAAAAAATATTAAAAACAAAAACAAGAGTGTAGCTCAATGGCAGAACATAGGCTTAGCATGCACAAGGTCCTGGGTTAAATCCTTAGCACCAAAGGAAAAAAAAGTTAAAATGTTCCAATTTGCAGATGCAGTGATTGTTTATACAGCAAATCCTAAGAAATTACTGAAATAAAGAGAGGGTGTGTGGAGGGGAATTAAAACAAAATAAGCAAAATTTAATAAAATCAGTAAATTTAATAAAATTAAATAAAATTTTTATTTATTAAAATCAAAGGTAGTAGAGTTTCAAGATGGCAGATTAGAGGAGGGCTGCACTCCATGTCGCCCCAGGACTCAGGATTCAAGAAGAGGAGGTACTGAGAGACTCGGGACCAGCTCAGAGGCGCCGGTCAGTCTTCCCGGATGAGCGAGGACCCCCGGCCGGGGCAATAGTTCCAGATGGCAGGGACCATCACGGAGGAGAGTTGCCTGGTGAGGCTTCCCTGCCGGGTGAGTCTTCCCCACCGGGGCAGTAGAACCAAAGACCCAGGCCCAGACCAGCCAGGCTCCAGTCCGCAGTCTAGCGCCCCTTCAGCTGACCATCCGTCAACACGTGGAGGTGCCTCTGCCCACGAGCAGGGAATATACCCAACCTGGAGGCCACCACTCCTAAAGGGGCAGCTTCCTTTGTGGATTACTACATTATCAAGTTCCTCCAAGACTTCAGGCTACTAAAGGCTAGGAGGTGAGTTATTGGAAACCTACAGAACACTATAAGTCAAGAGGGGAAAACTGTAATATCTCAGATTTTTACATACTAGAGGGGAAGATACCTGAGCAATATGAGAAAACAAGGGAAGAAAATGTCCCAAACAAACCTAGATGCTACATTAATAAAATTCAATGACAGCATGGCAGAAGAAATGTCAGAAAGGGAGTTCAGAATGTACATAATTAAAATGATAAGAGAAGCAAATGATGAGATGAGAAGCAAATGCAGGCACTGAATAATCGTACCAATCAACAGTTAGAAGAGCAATTGAGGGAAGCAAAAGATCATTTCAATAAAGAGATAGAGATTCTGGAAAAAAAAAAAAAAACAACCTAACAAATCCTTGAAATGAAGGAAACAATAAACCAAATTAAATACTCCATAGAAAGCATAACCAATAGGATAGAACACCAGGAAGACAGAACCTCAGATATTGAAGACAAAATATTTAATCTTGAAAACAAAGATGACCAAAAAGAGAAGATGGTAAGAAATCATGAACAGAATCCACAAGAATTATGGGATATCATGAAAAGGCCAAATTTAAGAATTATTGGGATTAAGGAAGCACAGAGTAACAAACCAAAAGAATGAACAATTTATTCAATGAAATAATATCAGAAAATTGCCCAAATCTGAAGAATGAAATGGAAAATCAAGTATAAGAGGCTTACAGGACTCCAAATATACAAAATTACAACAGACCCACACCAAGGCACATTATAATGAAAAATACCTAACATACAAAATAAAGATAGAATTTTAAAGGCTACAAGAGAAAAAAAATCAAACTGCATTCAGGGGAAACCATTACGGATATCAGCAGATTTTTCAACCCAAACCGGATAAGCTAGAAGGGCCTGGAACAACATTTTTCAAACTCTGAAAGAAAATGGATGCCAATCAAGAATCTTATACCCCAGCAAAACTTACCTTCAGATTTGGCGACAAAATAAAATCCTTCCATGATAAACAAAAACTAAAAGAATTTACAAATAGAAAGTCGACCCTACAGAACATTCTCAGCAAAATATTCCATGAGGAAGAGATGAAAAACAACAATGTAAATCACCAAAGGGAAGAACTACTCTAAAGGAATAGCCAAATAAAGGAGAAACTAAGTCATGTTAAAAAAACAAAACTAAGCCAAATGACTGGGAATACAAATCATATCTCAGTAATAACCCTGAATGTTAATGGATGAACTCATCAATCAAAAGACATAGACTGGCAGACTGGATTAAAAAGAAAGACCCAACAATATGCTGCCTTCAAGAGGCTCATCTCATACAAAGAGATACCCACAAACTAAAGGTGAAAGGATGGGGAAAAACATACCACGTACATGGACTTAGCAAAAAAGCCGGAGTATCCATTCTCATATCAGATAAAGCAGATTCAAGCCAAAAGTAGTTAGAAGGGATAAAGAAGGACATTTCATACTGCTTAAGGGAAGCATAGATCAGCAAGACATAACAGTCATAAACATCTATGCCCCAAACAGTGGCTCATCCATGTAGGTCAAACAAATCCTTCTCAATTTCGGAAACCAAATAGACCATAACACAATAATACTATGTGATTTTAACACGCCTCTCTCACCACTGGACAGATCTTCCAAACAAAAATTGAACAAAGAAACCATAGATCTCAATAACACAATCAATAATTTAGACTTAATGAACATTTATAGAATATACCATCCAACCAAGAGCGAATACACTTTCTTCTCAGCAGAACATGGATCCTTTTCTAAAATAGACCATATATTATGCCACAAAGCTACTGTTAGCAAATACAAGAAGATAGAGACACTACCTTGTATTCTATCAGATCATAATGGATTGAAGTTAGAAATAAATGAAAGAGTAAAAAACAGAAACTACTCCAACACCTGGATATTAAACAATATGCTATTATATGATGAATGAATAACAGAAGATATTAGGAAGGAAATTAAAAAATTCTTAGAGGTAAATGAGAACAAAGAAACATCATATCAAAATCTCTGGGACACTATGAAAGCAGTACTTAGAGGAAAATTTATTACATGGAGCGCATTTAATAAAAGAAGTAAAACTCAACAAATAAATGACCTAACACTACAGTTCAAAGCCCTAGAAAATGAAAAACAGACCAACACCAAAAGTAGTAGAAGACAGGAAATAGTTAAACTCAGAGCTGAAATTAATGAAATTGAAACAAAAGAAACAATACAAAAAATTGACACAATAAATAGTTGGTTCTTCGAAAAAATAAACAAAATTGATAAACCATCAGCCACACTAACAAAGAGAAGACGAGAGAAAACCCAAATCACTAAAATTCGGAATGAACAAGGAAAAATCACAACAGACACGACTGAAATACAAAACATAATTAGAAGCTATTTTGAAAATCTATACTCCAACAAAAAAGAAAATTTCGAAGACATCATCAGGTTTCTAGAGACATATGAATTGCCTAAACTGAACGAGGAGGACATACACAATTTAAATAGACCAATTTCAAGTAATGAAATAGAAGTCATCAAAAGCCTACCACATAGAAAAGTCCAGGACCAGATGGGTTCTCAGACGAGTTCTACAAAACCTTTAAAGAAGAGTTCATTCCAATACTCCTCAAAGTATTCCATGAAATAGAAGAGGAGGGAACCCTCCCAAACTCATTCTATGAAGTCAATATTACCCTGATACCTAAACCACACAGAGACACAACGAGGAAAGAAAATTTCAGACCAATATCCTTAATGAACATCGACGCAAAAATTCTCAACAAAATTTTAGCAAATCGCATACAAAAACACATTAAAAAGATAGTGCACCATGATCAAGTGGGTTTCATCCCAGGGATGCAAGGTTGGTTCAACATCAGGAAATCAATAAATGTCATTCACCATATCAATAGACTTAAAGTCAAAAATCACATGATTATTTCAATAGATGCAGAAAAAGCATTTGATAAAATACAGCACCCCTTCATGCTCAAAAACACTAGAAAAAATAGGGATAGTGGGAACATTCCCTAACATTGTAAAGGCCATCTATGCTAAGCCCGTGGTTAATATCATTCTAAATTGTGAAAAACTGAAAGCATTCCCCCTAAACACTGGAACTAGGCAGGGATGTCCCCTTTCACCACTTCTATTCAATATCATCCTTGAAACTCTAGCCAGAGCAATTAGACAGACCAAAGAAATTAAAGGGATACGAACAGGAAAAGAAGAACTCAAACTATTCCTATTTGCTGATGATATGATTATATACTTAGAGGAACCAGGAAATTCCACCAGAAAACTTTTAGAACTCATAAGTGTATTCAGTAAAGTAGCAGGATATAAAATCAATGCTCATAAATCTAATGCATTTTTATACATAAGTGATGAATCTTTGGAAAGAAAAATTAGGAAAACTACCCCATTCACAATAGCATCGAAAAAAAATAAAATACTTGGGAATCAATCTAACAAAAGAGGTGAAAGACCTCTACAATGAGAACTACAGAACACTAAAGAAAGAAATTAAAGAAAACCTTAGAAGATGGAAAGATCTCCCATGTTCTTGGATAGGAAGAATTAATATTGTCAAAATGGCCATACTACCAAAAGTGCTATACAGATTCAATGCAATTCCAATTAAAATCCCAATGATGTACCTTACAGAAATAGAGCAAGCAATCATGAAATTCATCTGGAAGAATAAGAAACCCAGAATAGCTAAAGCAATCCTTCGCAGGAAAAATGAAGCTGGGGGTATCTCAATACCAGAACTTCAACTGTACTACAAAGCAATAGTAACAAAAACGGCATGGTATTGGTACCAAAATAGACAGGTAGATCAATGGTACAGAATAGAGGACACGGACACAAACCCAAATAAATACAATTTTCTCATACTAGACAAAGGGGCCAAAAATATGCAATGGAGAAAAGATAGCCTCTTCAACAAATGGTGCTGGGAGAATTGGAAATCCATATGCAACAGAATGAAACTAAACCCATATCTCTCACCATGCACAAAACTAAACTCAAAATGGATTAAGGATCTCGGAATCAGACCAGAGACCTTGCATCTTATAGAAGAAAAAGTAGGTCCAGAGCTTCAACATGTCGGCTTAGGACCAGACTTCCTCAACAGGACTCCCATAGCACAAGAAATAAAAGCAAGAATCAATAACTGGGATAGATTCAAACTAAAAAGCTTTCTCTCAGCAAAGGAAACTATCAGCAACGCGAAGAAAGAGCCTGCAGAGTGGGAGAAAATCTTTGCCAATCATACTTCAGATAGAGCACTAATTTCTAGAATCTATAAAGAATTCAAAAAACTCTACACCAAGAATACAAATAATCCAATCAACAAATGGGCTAAGGAAATGAACAGACACTTCACAGAAGAAGATGTACAAGCAATCAACAGATATATGAAAAAATGTTCAACATCTCTAGTAATAAGAGAAATGCAAATCAAAAAACTACCCTAAGATTCCATCTCACCCCAAATGGAATGGTGATTATCAAGAATACAAGCAACTGTTGGCGAGGATGTGGGGAAAAAGTACACTCATACATTGCTGGTGGGGTTGCAAATTAGTGCAGCCACTCTGGAAAGCAGTGTGGAGATTCCTTAGAAAACCTGGAATGGAACCACCATTTGACCCAGTTATCCCACTCCTTGGCCTATTCCCAAAGGACTTAAAATCAGCATACTACAGTGATGCAGCAGCCACATCAATGTTCATGGCTGCTCATTTTACAATAGCCAGATTGTGGAACCAACCTAGATGCCCTTCAATAGATGAATGGATAAAGAAACTGTGATATATATATATATATATATATATATATATATATATATATGATACACACACACACACACACACACACACACACAATGGAATTATTACTCAGCCATAAAGAATAATAAAATTATGGCATTTGCAGGCAAATGGATAAGTTGGAGAATATCATGCTAAGTGAGATAAGCCAATCCCAAAAAACCAAAGGACGAATCATCTTGCTGATAAGCAGATGATGATACATAATGGGAGGTGTGAGCGAGGCAAGAATGGAGGAAGGATGGACTTGGAAAACAAGGGGTGGGAGGGGTGGGGGGAAAGAAAAATAATAGAATGAATCAAATGTCATTACCCTATGTATATGTATGATTACACAAATGGTACGCCTCTACTTCATGTACAACCGAGAAACAAGTTGTACCCCATTTGTTTACAATTTAAAAAAAATAAAACATGGTACATACATAAAAAAATAAAGAAAATCAAAGGTATGTCTGTATATGTAGCAATAAACAATGGGAAATAAAACTATTCAAAAATCATTAAATATGTCAAAAAATATCTAGAAGTAAATACAATGGATGAAGAAGACACAACTGAGAGAAAAAGACCCAAATAAAAGATGTATATTCCCAAGAGCCTAAATAAAGGTGTATTCCTCCTTTATTTAGGTCTTTGTTTTTTATTTAGGTTCTTGGGATAGAAGACTCAATATTGTTATAATTAATTTTTGAACTATAGATTCCTCAGTCCTAATGATAATCCCAAAAGACTTTTAAAATAGTAAACGAGAAGAAATTTAGGTCTATCCTAATATTTTTACAGAAAAGACAACCCATGTGGAAATGGGTGATTTTCCCAACAAATATTATCAGAGTAAGTATACATTCATACAAAACAAAATAAACCTCAACTGCTACTTTACATTGTGAATGAAAATGATTTTGAGATGAATCACAAAAATAAACATAAAAATTATAAAACTTCCAAAAGAAAACACAGAAGAGTTTTATTATATTGGAGATAAATACTTCTTAGAATGGATAAAGAAAACAATGACCATGAAATTTACCCAAAGCAATAACAACAACAAAATCCCCCAAAATCAACCCCATCCCTCCATAAGAACCCCAAACAAAAACTACAATGGAGCAAAATTACATAATTCTGGCCATGTAAAGACCAATAAGAAAATGGGTAGGCAAGACTTTAGGAAAAACATTGACATAACTAGTGTCTATCAAAGAACTTATATTTAGAATACTGAAGAACTCTCATGAATTAATAAAAACACAACTCAGTTTAGAAAAATGGGCAGAAGATTTGAACATACACTATACACAACTAACAACCACATGAAACACAGTAACATTATTACAGTGTAACATTAAAACCACAGTGAGATACCACTATAAACTGAAAGAATGACTGAAAAAAAAAAAAAAAAAAAGACAACACTAAATTTTGGCCAGGATGTAGAACAAGTAGAAATCAGGCACTGCTCAAAGAACTTAAAATGGCACAATGATTTTGGAAATCAGGCAATTTCTTACAAAATTAAATATATATCCACTCTTTAACTTATAAATTACGTTCTTAGGTATTTAGAAATTGCCAATGGAAATTAAAAATAAATGCCAACAAAAACAACCTAGAAAAATGTTCTTAGCAGGTTAATTCACAATAGCCTTTTATCAGTCAGGGTTCAACCAGAGAACTACAACCAGTAGGATATATATATGAAGAGATTTATTAAAGGAGTTGCGTTACATAGTGAGAACTGACTAGGCAGGTTCAGTAGGAAGGCTAGTACTCAGACATGGACTGCTGTCCACAGTAAGAATTTCTTTTTGGGGGAAAGTCTTAGCTTTGTTCTTTAGGCTTTTGAACTGACTGAATTTGGTTTGCCTAGATTATTGCAAATAATCTCCCTTTTTAAATGTCAACTGCTTGTGGACTTTAATCACATCTACAAAATATCTTAACAACAATACCTAGATTAGTGTTTGAATACATGGGGGCTGGAACCTATCCAACCTGACATATAAAAAAGACTATCACAAATCTAAAAGTAGAAATGATCCAAATGTTCATCAATAGAAAATGAGCAAAACATAATCTTACAGAGGAATTATACTTTTAGTAATAAAGGATAAAATCACTGATGTACTCAAATCCATAGATGAATCTCACATAACACTTTATACAGAGAGCAAAAAAAAAAAGATAAAAGAGTATATACTGTAGAAATCTATATATATATATATGAAGTTCTAAAAAAGACAAGACTAATTTATGAAAAAATAAAAATTGTGGTTGTTTCTGGTACTAGCATGGGGATTGATCAGAAACGGGCTCAAGGAAACTATGACTGGATGAACATGTTATTCTATGTCTTGATAGGAGTGTGGGATGAAAAGGGCAATATTTATTTGACAACTTACCACAATACACACTTAACATTACATATTTCACTGTGTGTAAATTTTACTTAAAAAGAGAAAGAAAAAGAAAAAAGAAAATGAAAAGAATTATAAACAAATACCAAATTCCACTAAGGTTTGCTTTTACAGTGGCATGGTTTAGTAGTTCTGAAACCACCTAAATGAATAAGAAAAATCTAATTAAGAAAAACATTGGGCAAATTCAAAATGAGGGGCATTCTACAAAATAATTGGCTTATATGCTTTAGAAATATCAAGGTGGACAAACACAAGGAAAGGTTGAAAAACTGCTCCAGGGACTATAAATTATTAATATTTGTGTCTACTTTAGCATTTTATAATGCAAGAGTATAAAAGCAGTTGAGTAAGTTCTTGCCTAATAAACATAATTAATGAGCAAAACAGAAAGAGCACTGTACTAACTGAGATTAGAATAATGAGGCCAGGTATACTTAATCTGTAGGTACTATATAATTGAACCAAATACAAAAACTCACTTCTAAAAGGATAACATGGTAAAGAGTGACAGATTGAGATTAGGACACAGGAGAGATTTAATCTTTACTAGCCAGGAGACCTTGGATAACCAAACCTCAATGGGTTTCATCATGTGAAATGCAGGGTTATAAATAATTCTTTTTACCTCACAGAGTTGCTTAGAAAATCAAATAGGACAAGCTAAAAATCCTTCTAAAGCAGTCAGTGTTGACGTCAATAGATTTTAACTTTGTTAGGGGGTAGAGAAAACAAAGATATTTGACTCTTATAAATAAAGGGGATTAAAAGTGACCAGTTTTACTGGTCTGAAAGGAACCAAGAGACCAGGAACGCTCTAGTTCTGTTATGTTTTCCACTTTGGAGTAGACAATTCTCATTTTGCTTATTCATAAACACACACATACACACATACACCCCTGCCTAATCTGATCTCTTGACTATTAAAACAAACACCTGTCCTGTCTTCTGAAAAGGAAGCAGCTGAAAAATATAAAATAGCAATTATCATGTTTCTACTTCAAGTAAGGACAGCTTTCAGTTTTCTTGAGAGAAACCAGGTTAGATTTATCTTCTTTGGGTATAAGAAATTAAAAAATACACATACAAATGCTTTTGCTTTAAACAAATTAAATCCTGGGTTTCTATAGTGACAATTTTCACAATTATATTGATTGTTTTGAAAAATGGATGCCATTAATGTGCTTTAAATTCAAATTTATTAATAAACTACTATGAAAATGTAAAGGCAAACATTTAGTGGTAAAAGCAAACAAAACATAACGAATGGTCTTTTTGATAGCTCTCTCTAGGGATGGTCTGTAGGACTTTACAGTTAAGGAAGACCTTCACTTAAGGAAATATCTAGAAGAAACCCATTAAAATTCTCATCAAGAGTTTATGACAGTTTTATGAGTTTTTAGATTTAGTAAGAAACATTCTTATTTTCTCTTTTTAGGAATAAAACTTTGTAATGAACAGAGAAAAATATTTGAAGATAAAAATTTCTACCTACCAATTGATGTGCCTTAGAAAGATTTATATAAAAGTCATCTACTCAATTTTCATTAGCATCACTCATACAATGGTGATTATGCAGTAAATAGAAGAGTCTTGCCTTTAGTCCTCCTGATTAATAAAAATGAAAAAAAAAAAAAAACAAGTACAGACATGTTTGATTCCAAACATTTCTGAAAAACTCCCACTGAATTTGGATCTTTTCCCAAAGAGCTGGTGTCATTTAGCAAAATGCTATTTCTGTAGTGACAGGTGCCCTCAGCATTGCACCTTTATAAGAAGATGGCACAGTATTACGAGCAAGGGTGTCTACGTACAGTCATTTCTATCAGTTCTGCTGATACTCAGAAAAAACATAAGGAACTGTAATGTCTGGGATAATTTGATTAACTGCAGGGCAGATTTTATGTTAAATATACTATTCCTCTGCTCAGAAAGTTTCATGTATAGGCAGGCACCTGCTTTGTGTGCTCACCAAATAGAAACAACAACAAAAACCCCTTAGAGCCCTTTAGTATTGACCCATTTGTTGGACATTGTGGAGAAACATATGACAGAGGGGAAGAAAAGAAAAGGTAAGACTGGAGTTTTATTTAGTTCCCTTTACCTATACTTATCAAAAGGTTTTAACTTATGGCTTGCCCCAGGGAGGATCACAGCAAATAGAGGGATAACACTGTATAAAAGTATTTGCCTGTTTGCATGACCTGTTTCATATTCATTTAAAAGTCTGATGGCAACCAGATGTCCCACAATGATGATAAATTTAATTTATTTCCAATTTCTCAACCTCTTCTACAGATTCAGGCAGCATACTCACAGCCATTAGCTCACTGAGCCTGTATGCATCATTGAAGGAATGGAATTGATCAGGCAGATAGATGCAGCGCATGGTTAAGAATCTCCTAAGAAGGGAGATGGCAGAAATCCAGACATCGAATAGATGATGAAATGGCCATTTCCATTAAGGGAACATCACATCACAGATATTAATTAGGAGGCTCTATAATAAAGTTAAGTGGAAGTGGGAAAAAAACACTGAGTTAAAAGTCACCCCAAATGTCCTTAATTACAGATCTGAAGGTAAGCCATGGGTCTGCAATTTTCCATTCATTTTACAAAGGCTATAGGTAAGTTAAAGACTAGAGTTAACCCCCAAGTAATCTGTTTTCAGACTGCAGGCAAACTATCTTTAAAAACAAACTATCTTAAAAAAAATTCCCAGGGAATTTCCCCCTTTATTTATAGTTACATTAATGGCAGATGACAAAGGGTCTCCTACTACTACTGTAAGTGAAATGAAGCACATAAAACAAAGTAGCTCTTAGTATAACTCCCAGCATTTTACCAAGATTTTATTTCAAGGATATAAATTCATCTTAAAAACTAGTGGGATATTTTGTTCTGGGTCTTCAGTTCAAATCCAATTTAACTGCTAAAAATTTTAAATCTTTTAAAGTATTATTTGTATACCCAAATGATGATAGTCACATTCCTGACCTTCACAGATCCCTGAGTATAGGGTAAATAGGAAAGACAGTGGAATCAATCTAACTTTCCTATGTACATATATGAATATAGCACAGTGAACTTCAACATCATGTATATCCACATGACTGGGATCCTAATTAATAAAATATATTCCATGTTTGTATAAATAAAAAGATTCTACTAGCATGTACAACTAAAAACAAAAACAAAAAAAGAAATATGGATAAGCTAAAATTTATTATAATTTTAAAAATTGGGATAAATTTTCATATCACAAAGTTTACCCTTTTAAAGAATATAATTCACTGGATGTTGGTATATTGACATCTTCCCTCAAAGAAATCCCTTTAGCCATTATTCCCTATTTCCACTTCTCTTTAACCATTTCAAACAATTATCCACTTTCTATCTCTATGTAATATAACTGGAATCATACAATATATGTTTTTTTGTGTTTGACTTCTTTTACTTAGCAAGTTTTCAAGATTCATCTATGATATAATAAACAGAAAGTTCTGCATCCATACAATGGATATTATTTAGCCATAAGAAAGAATAAAATCAATTTGCTTTTTTTTAAAAAAAGAAGTATTTAGTTGCCCAACGATGGATTTATACCAGTTTTTTTTTTTCATTTTTTTGTTTTGTAATCTTTTGCACTCTCATTTCCCACAGTATTTCCCATAACTGTACCCTTTCTATGTGCTTACATGAAAACCAACACAAACAGCCAAATGACCAATATGTGAGTTGAGGCAATGCTGAGAACAAAAAGGGTCTGTGTCTGCTCTGTCTGTCTTTCTCTCCATTTCACTACAATTTGGATCACCACTCAGAATTGTGGATGAAATACTTCAAGTCATTTTCATATGGCTAACTAGGGTTCCATCCAAGAAGAAATCCTTTGCCAACCTTCCAATTCTAATTTCCTACATAAACTCAGACAATTAACAACTTTATTTTTTGCCTTACCTCAGCAAAATGGCAGAATTACAAGGATAGGAATTAACACAGAATGTTTAATTGAAGCAAAATAACTCATTGAAAGCCCCTTTACTAAGAGTAGTCACAAAAGATAAGGAGACATCAACGAAAATGATAAAGTAAAAACCTTTGCAAATTCTCCCCTCTATAAAAGCAATAAGAACACTGAGAGAATCATAGTGAAAATAAACTGTAGAAATAAACTAAAGGCTTAAGTAATCCACGCAGTGTTTATTCAAGGAAAACTGATGGAATCTTGGTAAAAACAGCACGCTTAATTTTTTAAAAAATAATTTTAGTTGTAGATGGACACAATACCTTTATTTTATTTACTTTTATGTGGTACTGAGAATCAAACCCAGTGCCTCATGCTTGCTAGGCAAGTGCTCTACTACTGAGCCACAACCCCAGCCCCTTAATGGTGTTTTAATTTGCCTTATTTTCATTTCACTCTCCCAAGCTTTGTGGCAGCCTTAAAAACCAGCTGTCCATAAGCACAGTGAAAACTAGCAGCCTGGCAGACACCAGAAGGGGCATAAGAGTGACAAACTTCTTTCAAAGCTCCATTCTCAAAGAACTGTCATTATTTCATCTGGTTTTCTCCTCGAAGGAAGACCTCACTTCAAAGGGTCTTTGTTTACTGGACTTGAAGCTTTCCTAGTGCGTAAAGCCTATTCCCCAAGGGTTAGATGAAAATAAGTAGGCAACTACTTAACATTCAGGTTGCCTGAGGTGGTGATTGTCAGTTGGGGCAAATAATAGGCTAACCAAAAAGCTTCAAAGGAAAGGCTGAGGAGTAAAGGGGCTGTCCACAAGGAGCTTAGAAAAGTTCTAACATATTCCTAGAAGTCTGGAAGACCATGTGCATGCCCACAGTCAAGTGAATGCTCAGGACAGACCTCAAAAGGCCCTCAGCTCTCCCCTCTTGCCTAACCTTAAGGCTCTGTGTAAGAAGGAAATGAAGAGTAAGGCAGAGTCAATAACTATGGGGGGAGTGTTAAAGGTGAGCCTCCACATGTACACAGATAGTTTCAGCACAGGCTGGGTGACTTTGGCTCTAGGCATTTAAGGAAATCTGTGTAAGAATTAGCCAACCATTAATCTAATTGAGCAGACTTGTAGTGACCATACACAAGACTTTACAGCATTCATTTAGGAAAGTTACTAAACAAACACAAACAGCAACACTGAATTCTGATGAGGGAAAAATGTCATTTACAGGGTTGCCACAATATATTTTTCAAAATGTCTAGTTCTCAATAACAATAAAAAAAATAAGACATGGAAAGAAATGGGTAATATAATCCACACCTAGGGAAAAAAAGCAGTCAACAGTAACTGATGTTGGACTTCCTACACAAACACTTTATATCAGTTATTTTATGGAATGGCATCAAATTAAAAAGCTTCTACACAACAAAAACAATTGGGAATGTGAACACAGAACCAACAGAATGGGAGAAAATCTTTGCTACTCTTCTTTATATATCTAGAATATAAAGAACTCAAAAAATTTAAAACAAAAAAAATCAAATAACCCAAATAATAAACAGACAAATGAATTAAACAGATATTTCTCAAAAGAAGAAATATAAATGGCCAACAAATATATGAAAAAATGTTCAACATCATTAGCAATTAGGGAAATGCAAATCAAAACTACACTGAGATTTCATCTCATACCAATCTGAATGGCTGTCACCAAGAAAACAAATAATAGGGGCTGAGGTTGTGGCTCAGTGGTACGGATCTTGCCTAGCATGTGTGAGGCACTGGGTTTGATTCTCAGCACCACATATAAATAAGTAAATAAAATAAAGGTCCATCAACAACTAATAAAAATATTTTTAAAAAGAATACAAATAATAATAAATGTTGGAGAGATTGTAGAGAAAAAGGAACCCTTTTACACTATTGATAGGATTGTAAATTAGTACAACCACTATGGAAGTCAGTATAGAAATTCCTCAAAAGACTAGGCATAGGAACCACCATAAAACTCAGTTATACCACTCCCCAGTATTTATCCTAAAGAATTAAAGGCATCATAATATAGTGATATATGCATACTCATCTTTATAGCAGCACAATTCACAACAGCCAAAGTATGGAACCAATCTAGGCGTCCATCAATAGTTGAATGGATAAAGAAAATGTGGTGTATATACACAATGGAGTTTTATTCAGCCATAAAGAAAAATTAAATTATGTCATTTGTAGGCAAATGGTGGAACTAGTCAGCATTATGTTAAGTGAAATAAGCCAAACTCAGAAGCTCAAGGGTCATGTTTTCTCTCACATGTGGAAGTTACAGAAGAAAAGGAAAAAGAAAGGTGGTAGAGAGTATCTCATGGAAAGCAAAGGGAGATCAATTGAGGAAAGGGACTAGGCGGGTGGGAGAAAGGGAGGGACAAGGAAAGTGCTGGGAGTGATACTGGCCAGATTATATTGTTATATTGTGTGGATGTATGAATATGTAACAACAAATCCCATCATTATGTACCACTATAATGCACCATAAAAAATGTGGAAAGAGAAAAAAAATCAGTTATTTTAAATATGTTGAAAGAACTAAAGAAAACTGGATAAGTAACTAAAAGAAAGTGTAAAGACAATTCTCAAATAGAGATATAAATAAAAATGTAGATATTATAAAAGACAACCAAATAGAAATTCTGGAATTAAAAAATACAATAACTGAAATAAGAAATTCATTAGAGGGATTCAAAAACAGATTACAGCAGGTAAAAGAAAAAATCCATGAACTTGAAGATATGTCATCTGAGATTATACATCTAAGGACCAAAAAAGAAAGAAAAAGTAAAATGAACTTAGCTTTAGATATATTAGTATACCAACATTTATAAAATTTGGGAGCCTGAAGAGAGAAAGGGTAAGAAAAAACATCTAAATAAATAATGGCCAAAAATTTAACAAATCTGATGACAAACACTGAACTTTCCAGCTCAATGAACTCTATGTAAGATAAAGTTTGAGTCCATACCTAGACAAATCATGATGAAACCGTTGAAAGGCAAAGAAAAGGTGGAGAATAAAATGTATACTCAAGATATTTTAGGAAAATGAGACCATAACAACTTCAAAAAGCAAGTATAGGTAACGTATGAAAATACTGGGACTAATACCCATCGGTAGCCTCTAATCTTCACAACAGATATTCACAGGTAGGGAGGACTACCCCATTTCCATAGTTCCCAAAACTAACCTGTGATAATAAGACATTCATTGTGATCCAGCACCTCAGTGAAGAGTCGTGAAACAATCAACTCAGGATTGATTAAAAAGCGGATTTCTTCTTGTACAAGTCCTGCACTGGTTACTCCACCTCCAACAAAACGATTTGCAAAATCCACCTGTTTGAGAAAATGTCGCATGCTAAATGATGATCTAAAATACCAGTATTAGGATAAATAAGCACATGCCAAAAAGTTCTAACTTTCTTTTCATTTACCATAAAAAACAGTCCTCAAATTACTCATCTTCCCAAGGAGTCCTTGTTATACTAGTGCACACTCTTCTCATTTCATTGTGTTAATATGTCTGCATATTTCTTTGGATTCCAAAAGTGCACAAGGAACCTCAGAAATATTGTTTCTGGGCAAAATATTATTACAGGAACTCTTATTTAATAAACCTTACTTGTGCCCTCATGACCACAAATCAAGGGAGGGCTTTTGTTGGGAAAGTTTAACATTATTTTCCCACATCTATACTCAACCTCCCTTTATATATTTCAGGTGACTTTAAAATAATTATATCTTTTTTTTTTAATAACAGTTTTATTCATAATTGAAAAAAAAATTTTGGAAGCAACCAAGATGTCCTTCAGTAGGTAAATGGATAAACTGTAGTACCTCCAGACAATGGAGTATTACTCAGTTCTAAAAAGAAAAGAAAACAAGTCATGAAGACATAGAGGAAACTTAAATGAATATTGCTAAATGAAAGAAGTCAATCTGAACAAGCTATATACTGTATAATTCCAACTATATGACATTCTGGAAAGAGCAAAATTATGAAGATAGTAAAAATATCAATTGTTACCAGGGGTTATCAGGGAGGGAAGTTTGAATAGGTGGACCCCAGAAGACTTTTAGGGCAGTAAAAATACTTTGTATGACACTAGCATTATACATCGGTCTAAAGACATACAATGCTTAACACCAAAGTTAATGCCTATGTAAACTATGGCACTGGGTGATGATGATGTGATATTATAGGCTCATCAATTTTAACAAACATACTACTCTTGCGGGGGATGTTGTCAATATGGGCAAGCTATGCATGTGGGGGCAGGAGGTATATGGAACATCTCTGTATTCTCCTCTCAGTTTTGATGTGAAACCTAACACTTTTAAAACAACAGTCTTTGGGGACTGGGGAGACAGCTCAGTTGGTAGAGTGCTTGCCTTGCAAGCACAAGGCCCTGGGTTCAATCCCCAGCACCACAGAAAAAGAACAGAGGGGAGGGAAAAATGTACTGGGGACTGCAATGGAGCAAATTATATTCCACGCATGTATGAATATGCCAAAATGAACCCCATTATTAAAAAACAGTCTTTGGCTGGACATGGTGGCACATGCCTGTAATCCCAGTGGCTCTGGAGGTGGAGGCAGAAGTATCCTGAGTTCAGAGTCAGTCTCAGCAAAAGCGAAGCACTAAGCAACTCAGTGAGATCCTGTCTCTAAATAAAATACAAAATAGGGTGGCTCAGTGGTCAAGTGCCCCTGAGTTCAATTCCTTGTACCACCTCCCATACAAAAAACCTGTCTTTGTTGACTAGGAATAGAACCATCATGTGATCCAGATATACCACTCTTCAGTATTTATCATAAAGAATTAGTCAGTACACTATAGTGATACTGCACATCCATGTTTGTAGCAGAACAATTCACAATAGCCAAATTACAGAACCAAACTAGGTGTCCATCAACAGATGAATGAACAAAGATGTGGTATACATATACAAGAGAGTCCCATTCAGCCACAAATAAGAACAAAATTATGTCATTTGCAGAAAAATGGATGAAATTCAAGAGCAAAGTAAAAATAAGCCAGACTCAGAAAGTCAAGGATCATATGTTTTCTCTCATGTATGAGAGCTAGAGAGGTAAAGGGGGAAAAAACCTGGGTGGGGAATCCCATAAAAATAGAAGGGATATCAACAGAATAGAGGAAGGGGAGGGAAAGGGGAGGTATTAGGAAATGAGACTGACAAAATTATATTATGCACATGTACAAATATGTACCAATGAATCCCACTGTTATATATAATTATAATGCATCAATAAAAAACATAAAAACAGAAAAAAAAGTCTGAATTGTCAGTGGTGCTGAGGTTCAAAAACCCTGCATTATACTCAGGAAAATAAAGATTCTCTCAAAATTTCATCCTTGTATTCATAGCATTTTCCCAGAGTGTTTTGGAAGCAGCCTCAGTTTGCTTGTTAGGAACAGATGGTGCCTCACTGTCTTTTCCTCCCTGAAAAGAACATCACTGGATTTTCTTTTTGGGCTGACTTTCCTCCTCCTGCATCAGGCCTTCTGAGAGCTTCTTTGAAATCCATGTACATCTGAAGGGGGGTCTCCCGCTCATACACTGAGGTGACCTCAAAATCTCAGCGTTCACAAGTCTAGCTGTGTGTCCTTGAACTAATCATTAGCTTCTCTGAGCCTCAGTGTCCTCTTCTGCAAGTTGAAGATGATGGGTTACTGGGAAGGTCAACTGTGTGTAACTTCAGGTTCCTGCTCACCTTGAAGCACCTAGCTTCAGTGTTGAGGTTCCTGTCAGGCCTCCCTGGCCATCTACTCCAGACCATAACTGTCTAAGAGGACATGGCACAGAGTAGGCTGGACAAATGCCCAGGGCAGACATGAATAAAGACATCGATATAATTATATCTTTCTTATTAAAATAGCAATCAAATGCTTGTCCTAAAGAACTGAAAAGTTTAGTAGTTGACTGTTTCGGGATAACCTTTTTCTTTTATTTGTATTTTATTTTGAGACAGTCTCAGTGAGTTGCTTAGCACCTCACTTTTGCCGAGTATGGGTATGAACTCGGGATCCTCTTGACTCAGCCTCTGGAGCCACTGGGATTACAGGCCTGTGCCACAATGACCAGCCACCAACTGTTTTTAAAACAGGAAGGAAGGAAGGAAGGAGAGAGGGAGGGACAAAAAAGGAAGAAACCTGGTATAAGAACAAAAATTCAACTAAATTAATACTTGCAAGGTAGTCTATAACTCATATACTTTTTTTTTGCAGTGCTGCATATTGAACCCAGGGTCTTGCACACGCTAAGCTATACCCCCAATCCTTCATGATCATTTATGATGAGATCTACTGATGAAGAAGAGCTACGTAATCCTTGTGGGAATGCACACTCAAATTGCCAACGTTATTTCAGTTCACTTAAGAATTGGTGTCCATCTTAGCCTTAGGTTAGGGTTAAATTACACAGATACATATAATTTATTACATACATATTCACACACACAAGTAAAATAGAGTTTACTAAGTACTATAAGAGAGGATAGTACACTTTCTAATCACTGTAAAATATAAGATCTATTCAAACTTGTTGTATTCTCTGAGGTAACTAATACCAAATGATAACCTAAAGCTGATTTTATAACAGAGTAGAACAAGATATGAATCAGGTTAGGTGTGCTGGTACATGTCTCTCATCTCAGTTAATCAGGAGGTGAGGGAGGAGGATCGCAAGTTCAAAGCCCCCCTGGGAAACACAGCAAGACCCTGTCTAAAATAAACAAAACAAAATAATAACAATCCCCACCAAAAGAATATAAATCTTTTATTATGAAAAAGTATATGTGAATAGATACTGATAGAATTCTTTTGTGTGTGGTCCTGGGGATTGAACTTGAGGGAAACATACCATCAGTAAATTCTTAAAATGAGTTACTATTGAGAATCATATATTTCAGTTTATATTCTTTTTTTTAATGGTATTTAGGATTGAACCCAGGGCTGCTCTATCCCTATATCCCTAGTTATTTTTTAATGTTGAGACAGGGTCTCATTAAGTTGCTGAGGCTGGCCTTGAACTTAAAATCCTCTTGCCTCAGCATCTGCATCACTGTGTAGGCACGCATCACTGCATCTAGCTGGGTTTGTACTTGTAATCAGTACTAAAAAGGGGGGCGTGGAGAAGCCCAGTTACTCTTTAGCTTATGTAGAAAAACAATTTTTGGTGAAACTGTTGATTAGAATTGGTTACTTACTATACTGAGGTCTTTAGGGACTGGGTGATTTGTGGCTTAAACTACTCAATAAATATTTACTGAGTATTGTGGTGGGAACTATGGGATATGAAGATGAGTAAGAAGTACATGGCTCCTGGCCTCAGAGGATTTGCAAGCTAGATGGGAGTCAGGACATAAGCAGAACGATAAGATGATAATTAAAGAGCCTGTTAGTATGTATTTTTTATTTTTCAAATAACAGAATTAACTAAATCTGAGCATGGGAGGAGGATTAGGAGTTTTTTTAAGAGAACATAGTATTCTATCCAGGGTTAGCTAATGCATAGCCTGAGGGAACAGCTCTACAAGGACATAGGGAGAAACCCACAGCAACGTGAGAGGAATTATGCTGCCTCCATGGTAGAATATATTATGTGGAGGGTTATAGTTGATGATAAAGTGGTCTGGGGTCTAGGGAATTTTTACTCAATTTTGAAGTTTCTGGGAAAGATTCAAATAATAACTGGACTTGTGTTTTAGGTAAGATACTTTAGGCTACAATTTAAAGAATAAACTGCAAAGTATAAATTAAAAGCAAAGATAACTACTAAACAGTTTAGACAAGAATTACAAGAGCAGGGGCAAAGTAAAAGGGGAAGACCCAGCAAAGAAATAAAATGAAATGCTTTTGAGAACTGAGACCAAATTGAGAGCCTGCAAGTGTAATTCTACTGGAAGTACAAATAAAAAATCAAGGAGGTTTGAGATCAGTCTCAATTTTTACTGGAATAAGTTATAGAACAAATAAAAATATAAGCTCTATCTAACTTATGTACTACTTGATAATGATCATGAAATACGTGCAATATGAATGCAATTGGTTTCTTTTGTTTGTTTGGAATTTCCATGATCTACCAGTGCTGGGGACTCGAACCCGGGTCTGGAGTTTGATAGGCAGGCTCTCTACATGTTGGGCTATATCGCCAGCCCATGAATGCAATTGTTTACTGAATAAAAGATCAACAATTCATTACTTGCAATATGTACACAGAAATAATGCACAAAACTAAATATGCTTCTAAAAGCAGGGGTCTTTAAGAAAACAAGTTTCTATTACTTAAAAAAGTTCTTAATAAAAGGCTCTCTATAACAGGTGAGAGACCTGTTCTAGTACATGAAAACAAGCATATTAGTGCTTCTTTATTTTTAGTCACACATTTTTACAAGTTTCTTTACTTTAAAACTACTTGTTCAGATTACTCAGCTTCTGAATTATAACTTGATGAAAAGAGAAATCATAACATTCTTTAGAGAGGTTTTGTTGTTGTTGCCATTCAGCACAATGTAATTTATGTGCTACCCAAGGAGCTTTGAAGCACTGCAATACAATATTACCTGATCCCCTGGGGAGACATAGCAATGGGTAGGGAGAACAATTAATAGTGCCAGAAGCCTTTATGGTATTCTTTTAATCTACTGAGGTCTCATGTTTCATCTATAATATATTCCAGGGAAGTGAGGAGAATCTTAGCCTCAACTGTTGTTAAGTAATTTCCTGTTGAATTGTACTGTAGCTCCTGTGGAGCTAACTAGAAATAACTGTTCAGTTCATATGTATTAAGAATACCTCAATTTATCCAAGACTTTAATGGAGAAAAAAACTTCATAAAGAAGGGAATGTGGGGGAAGTAATATATTTCAAACAGTTTTTAAGCAGATTTTGAAATTATGTTTTTAAGTAGAAGAAAAAGTATATTGATTGTACATATATTAAAATATTTTTTAGTGAGTTTGTTTCTGCAAATGTTAAATCCAGGACAAATTGTCAATTCAATTTTCATAAATACTTTTGTTTATGAGTTCAAATAATTACTGGGAGAAGGTGATCTAAAATAAAACACAGTTTGTTTCCTTTAAAATTTTAATTACAGATATGTCTAAATAAAAGGCCATTCTAAAAAGAATGATTCATCAGTCACTTCCAACATATGTATATCATAACTATGCATAAATCAGTCTAGTTAAATTCATCTATTTTCTGAAAATTGCTTTCTTTAGCTTCTAACCCAATACAAGCATCAAATAAGAATCTAGGAAGAAAAATTCCCAGTACAAATGAGATGATACACAAGCCTCTTTCAAAGAAAACTAAGTTTACAATGCTCTCATAAATGGAATAAAAACAAAACACTAATATATTATCTCTGATTACTGAATTTTAAAAAATTGCTATAAATCAAAAGCAAAATATATGCTCAGGTTAGGTATTATGAGATTTTAAAAAACTACATACATGAGGTGTTTTATTAAGATTTTTTGCTAAAAAAATTTTTCTAACCAATGACAGTTACAAATTAGTAACAAAGACTAAAGAACAGACAGAACTTCCTGCTATCTCCAACATGAAAAAAGACATTAGCAAGCACAGCTAGCTCATGTGCTTAAAACTGTTTTATATAGGAGAGAAGTTTTTCTTATCAATCAGTTTTAGATGTCTGCCTCCTAGACCTAAGGCTATTGGTGGCAGAAAAACATCTCAAGCTGGTCATCATTTGGGGCTGAGCGAGAGCCTTATTAAAAAAAAAAAAAAAAAAAAAAAAAAAGAACAAAACTGGCTGGGGACAGCTTGTCAAGAACTTCCTCCACTGTCAATCTACAATCACTGTCTGAACCAGCAGGACTGGTGTTGTCTAGATCTTGGGACTTTCTGTCAAAGGCTTTTTAAAGAGGCACATGTAAGAAACAGAGAGCATACACTGGCAAATAACAACATTACCAAGGCTGTCAAAGTGATCTGTTTGGTGTTTTTCTCCATTCGGCTATGATGCTTCTTTGCATTAAATCAGTTTAAGAGACAAATAAAGAGCCTTTCAAATTTCCTTGTCTGTCAGAAGCTTGACAAGAAAAAAGTCTTAAACATGCACACACACAATTGAGAGTCACCTACCTGTAGCATGCCTTGTCCATTTCCTTCTATGGTACCTTCATAAGTAACATGCAATCGTGTCAGGGGTTTGTCACATCTATAATGTAAAAATATATTCCCTTATTTTTCTGTTAATGATAAATAATTCACCACAGACAAATCAGAGAATATAGTAACTATAAAATAATGAAACCACTTCAAATCTCAAAAGTCAGAAATAGATGACTACTGTCAACATTCCTGGCACTGAATCTCTCAAATTTTTCCTTATACAAATCTATAAAGATACATATTTAAATTAAAATTAGTCAACACACTGTTTTGAAACCTGCTTTTCTGCTATGTAATATCAAAGTTTCTCTTCTGTAAGGTAGTTGCAAAACTTGTCAAGACATAAAAAAATGAAGATCTATGATATTTTACTATTATGCTAGAGTTCACAATCTGAGGGAAAATGTAGAAAATTTGGCAATAAATTATATACGATTCTCAAGTGGGCTCTATTTTCATGTTTGTGTGTGTGTGGGGGGGTGTCCTGATGAAAATACATGCCGCACAAATACTGTGGCATTTTCATATTAAAAAAGATGACAGATGAACCTAGTACCTACAAGTCATTCAAAAGACACAACTGTTTTCTTTCCCTTTTAAAACTGCTACAGTCACTGAGGTGTTGACCTGCCTTATATTATATTAAAAATCAACTTAAGTGAATTAACAGCATTTGGTGATGATATGTTTCCCTTACTAGATTTTTTTCCCCTTGATTTCTTACTGCATAAAAGACAAAAATTAGCTGGGCATGGTGGTACATGCCTATAATTCCAGTGAATCAGGAGGCTGAGGAAGGAAGATAGCAAGTTTGAGGCCAGATTCAGCAACCTAGTGAGACTCTCAGCAACTAAATGAGATCCTGTCTCAAAAATAAAAAGGAGAAAGGATGTGCTCAGTGATAAAGTGTACCCAGGTTCAATTCACAGTTCCAAAATTACAAACAAACATATATAAAATTATAATAGAATGTAACCAAGATTAGATCCAAACTCCTTATGTAAGGGTGGCAATAACTTTTTCTGAAGGGGAGGATGATTATATTTAAAAAATAATGATTTAGAAGGTTAGCTGGGAAGCATTATTTATTTACTGAGATTGGTTTCCTAATTTTAATGAGTTCAAATATATATCTGGCAAAACTCTAGTCTAATAGACTATTAAACCTTAATCCAAGTAGGTAATCCAGTACAAGTTCTATTCTAAGACCTTTATTTGTATTAACTCATTTAACTCTCAAAATAACCCCATTATGATCTCCTTTGCAGATGGAAAAGCAAAGCACGGAATATTTTAAAGTAACCTGCTCAGGCTTTATAAACATGGTAGCAAAGATATGAATCCAGGTAACCCATTTCACTGGTCCAATTACACGATAATTTTAGAAAAAAATATACAATCCCTTGTAGAAAGTCCATAGGTTTGATTTTTTTTCTTTTCAAACTTCCTTTTCTTGTTCCTACTTCACTAGCCATTTTATTCAGAGAGAGACCACCTGTGAGGATACTACTGAAAACCACATAAAGAAGCATGGTCCAGAAATGTCTGGAATGTTAGTCAGGATTTCAAAACAGAATTCCCATCCATTGTCAACTATTTTCCATGGCTGTAGTTGTTAACTTTATATTATTACAGTTCTTACTGTAATTATGAAATTCCTAAAAACTATTTCTTATTTATTTCAAGTATTCTTCAACTTCCCAACAGGTCTCCTATTTGGGTTCCAGCAAGCTTCTACACTCCTGTCCCAGGAATCAAAGACAAACTATTCTGGTTGTCTGCAATTAAGGAAGCCTGGTTGTTATTTGCTGATGATGAAAGGGCTTACTAATGTGCCAAAAACTGGGATTCAGAAAAGCTTTGAACTTTCTGGCACCCACCTAGTCCCTTATTCTTGACAATCAACAGTCCTCATCTTTTCTTCATTCCTCCCTTCTTAAATGCATACATGTTTCTAGTTCTGTGGAGTCTGCAAGACTGATTTTAATTACATTCTTCAACTCACTTATGAAGCAGGTCAAACAAACAAACAAAAAAAAAAAAACCCAGAGAGACAGAGAGAGAGAGATATCAATAAAATATAAATAGTTAGAAAAGGTATCAAATTAAATTCTGCCTATGAAAGTTAAGGGGACAATCTTCAAGTCAGAGGGAAAGTTAATATACCTCATTCACATAGCAGCCTGCATTTTGACCTGTCCCTACTTTCCAACAATGATGTACAAATGCGTGTCCTTTCACACTGGTGCCAAATGAATAGGCTCTGTGAATGATCTATAAAATCAACACCGAAATGGTATGAACGTATTCCTTCTAAAGACTAGTGAAGAAAAGCAATCTTCTGTACTTTGGTCTGGCCAGATGACATAGAAGAATGTTACATTTAGTTCTATGCATCATATTTTAAGAGAAACCAATGAAAGGGGGTATGTCAAAAGCAGATTTAGAATTCTCAAAAGAAGTACACTATGGACTTCTGTTCACTGTTACCACTGTCAAGAAAATGTTTTTAAGATACTGAAGGCAGGCTGAATGTTAGAGAACATTAGATATTAGATTTATTCTAACTCCAGAAGGAAGAACTAGGAAATGAAGAAGGGCTTATTTTTAGAAGATAGACATTGTTAGTAAATAAAATGTTAGGTAATAACACATGCAGCCATCAATGGAACGGACTGAGGTAAACAGTGAATTTCCCATCAGTGAAGTTGATCAGTCTCTCTCTGTTGAAGGTATTTTAGAGGTGATTAGTATTTTGGGTAGGCAGATGGACCACATGACTTTCTAGGGTCTCTCACATCTCTAACGTGCCATGATTCCAAAAGGTTATACATGTTGTGCTCCTTTTCTGGCTCTATCACACTCCCCCTTTTCAGGTTGTTTAGTCTTTTCATGTACTTTTAATCATCTCAATTATGCACTCAGCCATCTGAATTAAGTTTTTCTTCACAAACACCTTTGATGGATGAACACATCATAGGAAAGTCACTAAGTAGATATGTCTTGTCAAGTTAACTTCCTTTAAGAGTGATTCCCCCTCATCACTAATTCCAAACAAAACAACTAAAAACTATGATAAAAATTATTAGACAGTGAAAATATAAGAGACAGTGTTTAACATAAAATGAACACCTAAAAATATACATGTAGTATGCTTGATCATGTCTTCACCTATTTAAAAAGTCAATCCACAGATTAGGAAATGTGTTATCGATTTCAGGGTATTGAAGAACTTACCATCTGAGTTAACTCAGACTGGTCAGGACTCTCAGTGTTTTCAGGTAAATAATAATAATAATTTTAAAATTCCCAATGAATCAGCAACAACACAAAATCTGCCAACAATATACACAAAGAGCAAAACTTAAAATTCCCCACTTAGATAAGTTCTAAATAATTACTGCTTATATCTCAGCTAAATTTTAAAAACTTTCCCCAATATTGTCCTCCAGAAAAAAAAGTCATAAAATACAAACACTAACCAAAAAGGAGGGTATAGAGGAACATTTAAATATTGATGTTCTACTTAATATGAGTGTTTTCACACATACAACTCCCTAACCTCCAAAACTTTGTTTCAGAAGACAAAGCTAAGGCAAAATGGTAGAAGTCAAAGAGTTGGCAGATAGTGATTTAAAAGTTGCAACTTTTCTAACAATGAGAGCTACTATACAGCATTTAAGATAAGATATTCCCAGCATGGGGGCAGTTATGAGGTTCAGATACTATCTTTCTAAGGGCTGTAAACTGAGTCCTCTCATGGCTAAAAAAAAGAAAAAAAAGAAGAAAAAAAAAAAAGACCTTCTAATTCTAAGGGTATAACACCATTTTTATTATTATTACCTTTCCCATTCAGGAAAATCTTCAAGACTCTGTCTTGTAAATGTCACCAACCCAGTAGGTTCTACAAAAGCAATAAACCAAAAATACACACAAAGTAAGTTTCAATTGTGAATTATTTGTAACAAATGAGGAAATACTAACTTTAGCACAGACTTGATATACAGTCCTTTAATACCTGAGGGGCCGTTGCTCTAGAACCCTCCTCATGCATACCAAAATCTATGAATGCTCAGGTCTCTTATATTTGCAGATAACCGATACACATCCTCCTACTTTAAATCATTTCTAGATTACTTAAAATACCTAATAAAATGTAAATGCTAACTAGGATGTTATACTGTATTGTTTAAGAAATAATGACAAGAAAAAAAAAGTCTGCACATGTTCAGAACAGATGTAATTTTTTTAAAGATTATTTTCAATTCATGGTAGGTTGAATCTTCACATGGTCTCAGATACAGAGGGCCAACTATACAGCAGAATACTGATTTAAAATAATTATCCTTACATTAGAAGCACCATCTATAAAATAATAAGCCTGCACTAAACAAAACAAGACAAGTAACAGCACAACAGTAGGATTTGAGAGCTGGCACCTTTTGGTGGCATTTTAAAAATAGAATATACTTTTAAAAAGAGCACTAAAAATGTACAGTTGTTATAGCATAAGCAACAAAGACAAAATTAAATTCCAATTTTTAGACTCTTTTTCAAAGAAAAGCCTTAACCCTACACTCAAAAGATTGGTAAAAAGATATATATGTATGTGCTTTATAGTAAAGTAAAATTTCTAAGATTTAAAAAGGAAATCTTTGGCACATCTTTTGGACTTAGCACAACTAAGTCTGGAGCTTAGATGATTGGCAAGTGCTCTACTTTTAAACAGGCACATTAGTTGGTGGAGATATTACTGCTATGAGTTTAGAGAAGATGACATTTTTAAAGGAGCAATAGATTTGAAAAGCTCAAAATGAAATATTGTTAATGCAATCAATAATTTTAGAGGATAGGATCCTTCCTTGGTTAGGATTACTTTTTTGTTTTCTAAGCCAGTGGCAAAAGCAAAAAATAAATCAGCTAGCCAGAAGTAATTTGTCTGCTTCAAATCAAAGAGCAGGGTAGGCTGGGGAGGTAGCTCAGTTGGTAGAGTGCTCGCCTCAAAGAGCAGGGTAAAAAGGCCATGCCATTTCTGTTTTCTTTTGTTAAAAAAAAAAAAAAAAGAAAGAAAGAAAAGAAAGAAAGAAAGAAAGAAAAGGAAAAGGAAAGAAAAGAAAAAGCTCTTAAGCACAAAGAGATGTCAGGAACTATTAGTGATGATGGTGTCGAGCCCAACAGAAGCTTGGCCATAATTTCATTCCTACAGACAATTCCACATTTCTTTATTCTCAATGACAAGCAGCAGCAACTCAAAAATCATCTATATTAGAAAACAATCTTTTGTTAATATGAGTCATAAAATATTCTTCAGATACTAACTTTAAGACAAAAGGTAGCATATTTAAAACTCCCAAGAGGTCAAACAATCCAAACATTAGAGAAGCAATTCTATTAATAGGAAAGTAATGTCTATTTTATTATTCAGTCATTTGGTAGAGAAGAAGATTTAAAATCCTTCATACATACTGAGAGAGACCATGAGAAATTCATAAATAAATACTACTGGCAAAGCAAGAGAAAAGGCAGGAAGGATATGGTTCTCTAGAAAAAACTACTAACGAAAGTGCCTTAAGAACATATCTGTTGCTTTTTCCATAAAAGGGCAAAATTCACCCCAGAATAGGGCATTTTGGTTATTCAAATATTTCCTTTAATAAAATCGTAATATGTACTACATATGAATCATCAAATTTAAACATGTGACTATAAATATACTTTATCTAAAACTATATTGAAAATAACAATTCAGATGGCTCTAAACATTTTGGCTTAAGATTTTCATTGTGAATATAAAATATAGATGTTTAACAATAATGAAAAGTTGGTCCTGTTAAAATTATGTTTAATCAGTTCTAAAATACATGTTTTTCACATATTAAGTTTCTTAAAATGTTTTTTATAATGTAGATATCTTGCCATGGGCCTGGAATAAAACAATTTTTCCAAAGATGGGCATCTGCTTCTGCCATCACCTGGAGGTGTGGTTCGAATTCTCAGAGGTAAACTCTTTCCCTACTCCCCACAAGAGTGACAAAGTTGGGACTTAACAAGTTCTTTATTACCTCTTTTCTGCACAGCCATGTCAATTTCTCATTTATCCTTGATTGAGGGCAAGACCTTTGATGCAACAGGTTTCCTAATAGATACCCCTATCCTAAGTCTTTTTTCATTCTTGGACATATATAATGTGATGGAATGTCCTACCATCTATAATGATTTAATGAAATATGATACTTTGAATAGATCTCTAAAGTCTCTATTCAGTAGGTTCCAAACCTCAATACGACTAATCATTATATAGCAAACTTATATAATTCCGTTTATTATATCCTCCTTAAGATATTAGTGCTACATCTTGAAAACCTATAGCAACACTTCATTTTATTTCTATAAAGACCTAAATTATCATGTACAATGAAAAAGCCAGAAATAAAGTGTCTGATTATAAATTATTTCTTCAACCTAACTCCCAAGACTTAAAACAGCACATACATTTCTAATGAAAATTTTTAAAAAATAATTATAATAATTTGCTTTTTCTTCAAAGTATTTGAAATCCTAAAACTGAGAAAGCAAAGTAGCTTTCAGAGAAGGTATACATGATTTGATGTTCAAGACAGAAAAGTAAACTCTGAATTAATTACAATAATTATATTTAGATTTAGAAACAGGAAAATGTAGCAAAAGGAAACTTACAAGGTGTTCTGGTTTCCTTTATTATCAACTTGCAGTAAAGGTAACACATTAAGTATATATACTTGTTTAATATCCGCAACTATTTTCTGAGGTAATTATCATTATTATTTTATTTCATAGATGAGAAACCAGAACCATTGAAGTATTAAACTTGGTCATGGTCATTTAGTTCCTAAGGTAAGAGTAACCATGTGCATTGTCAGTTAGTCATCGCCAGCATTTGTTGGACATTTACTGTTGTTGCCTCAGGTCAGCCTGGGCATCCACCTTTGGTAAAGCAAGATGGTCCAACAGAAGGAGACAGACATGTAAACACTTACAATCCAGTTTTATAAGAACTCTACAAAGGGATTAGGGGAGACGAAAGAGATGAATGAGTAGGAAAACAATGAACTAACTGGTCTATACAAATAAAGTTAAACTAGTTAAAGCTTCTTTAAATGAAGAGCATCCTACATGTACCTCCTATTCAATATACTTTCTTTTCAAAGTATTAATTTATTACTTTTACTCATAAAAATTCTTTCAATGGGGGGTGGGAGGGGTTAGTGTTAGGGTTAGAGTTAGTGTTGGGGAGGGGGGCAAGAATGGAGGAAGGAAGGACTGTATAGAGGGAAAAGAGGGGTGGGAGGGGTGGGGCGGAAGGGAAAAAATAACAGAATGAATCAAACAACATTACCCTATGTAAATTTATGATTACACAAATGGTATGCCTTTACGCCATGTACAAACAGGGAAACAACATGTATCCCATTTGTTTACAATTAAAAAAAAATTCTTTCAAGCATATTGCAGGTTTTATAGGATATGGGTTTGATTTCAAAGTATATAGAACCCATGCACATTAATAGTACACATTTATGTGTATCTATAACATGCATAAAATCAAGGTTACAACATTGAATCACTACTGCCCAAATGTGCTTGGGGCAGTAAGAAGTACTTTAAACACAAAATGTTCTTCCCATCACTTGATTTGAACTGTACTCATCAGTAAGAAAAATTATAATAAGAATGAAAGGAATTTACTTTTCTCTGTGACTCTTCGAAAGTAACAGAAAAGTGTTTTAAGCTTCTCTGGTTTCCTTGATGAACGTCCTTCAAACAACCTGAAAGAGACCAAAAATAAAAGAGGGTAGAGGATGTTTTAAAATGTGTTAATAATTCACAAAGTAATAAATCTATGTTGCTACTAAGTAAGAACTTTCCAGGTGATTCTGTAATGACAAAGAACTAGAAAACAGATTTGATCAGAACAGCGTCTGGAGAGGACTGAAATCCACTAGACCCAGGCTCCCTGAAAACCACTGGAATCAGCCAGTATTCTCTACCCACCCACTTGTCCAATCCATTTTCCTCCAGGGAAAAGGTACCATCTCATCTCCCAAGGTCAAGTAGGGTCAGTCAGTTAATGCACAGCATGTTCCCTGTGGCAAGTTCTTATTTATAATGAATAATATTATTAGGCGGTTACATAAGTGAACAAAAATGATATCTAAAAAAAAAAATCCACATTTGAATATTTATAGTCAAGTCAGGGGAGTGGGAATGGAGGGGAGAGACGTAGGTATGACAAGAGACTGGAGCCTAAATGTGTAATCTTTGTTAATTAAACAGATCTTGCAACCTACTAAATGTCTATGCCCTCCCAATACTCTTATTTAAACTGGAATTCCCAATGTGGCTTTATTTGCTGATAGGGCCTATGAAGAGGTGGTAAAGGTTAAATAAATACAGCCCTAAACTTATAAGACTGGGGCCCTCATAAAAAAAGGGAGATACACCAGAGCTTTCTCTCTGTCATGTGAGAATGAGGTGAGAAGGCAGTAGTCTATGAGATAAGAGAGTCCTCATCTGGAACAGAATTCATTAGTGCCTTGGTCTGGGACGTCTAACTTTCACAATTGTTGAGAAAATCCATTTTTGTTGTTTAAGTCACCTAAGCTATAGTATTTGTTATGGCAATTAGAACTGACTAATATAGATCCTTTGCTTGGTTACCAAAACAGTGCCCATGTTATCCAGTTTCCAGCAACCTAGATTTGCACTACTTAATTTGGTTTGCTTTGAAATGATGTGGCATTGTTATTGGTAACATAATTCAATTTGTCCTGAGGAAAGAAAAGCAGGGCTTTAGAAGCATATGACCTGAGTAAGTAGTTCACTAAAAGATATCTCACACAAAAGCAGGCTTTTGGGAATAAGATCAAGCTTTCCAAAGGCATTTAAAAATTACAGGAAAATTCATTGGCTATAAATGATGAGGATTCTCTGCCTCCAGTCATATACTCTGATTTTAAATCCAGAAACCCTTCCAAGTAGAAGTTCACTTTAATAAGTGCTGAAATGGGTAACATTTTTCAAGATTAGAAGAGCAAGCTTATGTAACTATGCAGAGAAGGAAAAGTTAATTTCATGAAAAAAAAATCCTATTGAGCAATTGAAATGAATTAAGAAAAGGGAAGGAAATGCAGATTTCAAATGATCCTGTTTACAACGATTTGAAATCTGTATTCAGGGTCAACTTCTGGAAAAAACAATTTATATAAATATTTCCTAAAAAGAATACTAATGTTGGGTAGCATTTTAACCCAATCTAAAATATTATCTACTTTTAAAAATAGTTCAAAGATGCTTATGTGATAATTTTTACTCATTTAAAGAACTTAAAAAAATATTAAAGACACATACTCTTAAAATATAGCTGGCAGCTGAAAACAGGCTCTCTGAGAGTATAGGTTTCAGCTTGATTTCTTCTGCAATATGTCAACCAGAGTATAGTTTGTTTAAATCAAAATGATAGTCAAAATGAAGAAGGCACTTGGCAGTTTAATTAAACATCTTATACCAATAAATATGATTTACTAAATGAATACTTTAGGCTCTACTGCAAAATCCTTTTCTAGGCTTACTGCTTATAGATGAAAGCAGTATAAATACAAAAAGCAGTCACCTTTTTCTAGAAACGAATTGATATACTGTATAACTCAACTAAGGGGGAAAAATTCTCCAACAGAAATACTGCAGTGAAAAGAGAAAATGGCTGTTGCCTGTAAGGAATAATTCCCCAAACCACCAAAAGAAAATGCCCCTAGCTTCTATATGTGGGTCAGTTGTTTGTAAAACAGCATAAAAGTCTACATATTTCATAATCATGATGACAAATTATTAACCTTAGGAGCCTCTTTGGGTTGCATTATTATCCTAGTGATATGGACTTTCCTAGAATTTCATACTGATTTTATTATCACTACAAATGAGTGCTATTGATAATTTTACAAGTCCAAATCTTATAGGTACCAAATCAAGCAGAATTTCAATTATTTACTGCTCTAATTTCCAATAACTGTGTATACAAAATATGCTTTCCCATTTAAGCCAGGAAGTGTGTGTGTGTGTGTGTGTGTGTGTGTGTGTGTGTGTGAGGGAGAGAGGGAGAGAGGGAGAGAGGGAGATGGAGAGAGAGAGAGAGAGAGAGAGAGGTAGGAAGAGAGAGAGAAGTAAAGATAAATTGAGAGAAGATAAAGTAGGTTTAAATCCTTGTGACAATTCTTAGACTTGGCTTGTTATAGTATTTCAAAGAGGTATGTATGGCCAAAAAAATAAAATAAGTTATTATACAACAAGTAAAAGCAGAAATACACAGGCAAGAAGTATGAATGAAAATCATTGCAAGAGAGATACATGGTATCATAAGATTGTTGCTGTAGTGGTGGCAGGGGGAGAAGACAAAGGGACTCAGCTTGGAGACTAAGAGGTGGGGAGGGCAGATCAAATCTGATGGAAATGGAGCTAGAGAGAGAAGGTGCCTATGAGAGTCAGATACTTACAGAGGGTGGGAAAAGATACTCAGAGAAAGGAAGCATCATATGAGTTTTTAACTTCCTAACACCTTTTTCTTTTTAATTTAGATTTTTCAAGTTTTGGGAATATATTTTCAAGTATTTGGAGGTGACTTTGACTTGGCAGTATGTATATAAATATGCATATAAACCAGGCCATTAACAACCCCTGTGCATGTAGGGAAGATACTCTGGCACTTCACTAAATGATAAACACAAATTATTTTTAAAAGAAACAGAAAAAGTCAGTCAGGCACCCAGACTCTTTTCTAAACAAAACATTTTGCATTTTCAAGGGAAGAAGTCAATCAAAGGTCAGAAACATTAATTGGTACTTTTCTTTTCATATTTATAAAGAGAAACACAGTTTAATAAAATCTTTCCCTGAATGGAATACTGATAACATTACTGGAATTGAATTCTAGACACACACACCCATGCCATTATAAGTAAAGGATTAATTCCATTAGTATACAGTAAATCAAGACTAAAGCCCTAAAACCTCCACTTTAAAATAGAAGCATGTGATAATGTGGGACCTAGCCAGAAAGTCGTTTCTGGCTCTTCTGTGAGGCACTCTGCCATATGGCCCCAGCAGCATTTTCAATTCAGGGAAGAGGGCAGATGTAAAAGCCTCCTGGGCTGACCACTGCAGAGACCCACAATTTATCTCTGACCATCTAGTTTCCATGCAATCTCAGAAGCATCAATGCTAATCACATTGGAAGCCTTTATATGAATGTTTAGGCCCTGAAAGGCAAGCAGGGGAAAAGGTCAGGGGTATTTAACATAACTAAGCAGGTCTGGAAGAACACAACAATAAATAAAAAAGGAAGACTTATTCAATTTATTGACGTCAGTCTTCCACCACATACTCTTGCCATTTTTCTTATTCAATCAACTAGCTACAACTCATTTGAGATTAAATACACACACACACACACACACATTGAACTGCCAGAAACAACTCATGAATACAAACTACGCAAAAAAGAACACACAATAACAACAAAATCCTATATAACTAGCTTACCAAATAGCTCATTGGATTAGGTACTTGACCTTTTAAGCCACATAAAAAGGGAATTTTGGGTTGTCTTCCATTTCTGAGGCAGTCTCAAAGCATTCTGCTCTTAAGAAGCAGTGAGACATAATGAAAAGCACTGAGTTTGAGCAGAAGACAGTGTTCAAGTTCCTGTTCTGCTGACAAGTCCCTTACTTTCCATGAACCTTAATAGTAAGAAGCTTTCCTACCTAAATACTTCTATAGATAGAATCAAAGTGAGTCATCAATATCATTCCTGTTGTTTTGTTTAGGTTCATTAAAACACATCCCATCTCATAAAAGTGTGGAGAGACATTCTGGCTGCTAAGAAGTTCCTACAACAATTGTAAAACTATCACAGGCCTACCTGCTTTAATTCATTTTCAGTGTTCTGGTATCCACAAAAACATCCATGAGGCAGAAAGACAAGAGTATACCTGGCTTAAAATCTTCAATGGAACTAATTAAACTTTTATTTGGTAAAAATTCTACTTATTGTGCTTAAATCCTACTTGCTTACTCTGGACTTATAAAGGGTTTGGTTCACTTAAAAAATCAAGAATTAGAATCGTTCTAATTTTTCACTAAGGTTCAAGAAATATTAATCCGGTCCATTCAAAGGGAAATGTGTGACAGGGTGGTTAAGGGACCCTGCTTCTAGAAGCAGACTGTTTCTTGAGTTGAATCTAAATTTTACCAGTTACTGTGTTAACTTGGTGAAGTATCCTATAATCCTTCATCTCCTCTCATCTGAAAAATGGAAATAACATTACCTAATCAATACCTAATTTATAAAGTTGATGTGAGGATTAAGAAATAATTTAACAGTGATTAGCACATGGTAAATGCTAAACAAATATTAGCTATTATTATTAGGAGATATTCTCATGCTAGATTTCAGATAACATCAAGTAAGCTGAGGTACTTGGGCTAAAATAAGGTATTACATAATACCCACCAAAAAGTCAATACATATTTGCATAAAGTGCTTGCATTGTTCTAATCTATTCCTTTCCTTAAGAAAAATGGCTCAGTCCTGTTTTTCATCAAGCCTAACAGGTAAACACTTGGCCAATCTGCTTAGTCTTCAGAATAAATCACCATGAAGAATGAAAAAGATAAAACCGTCATCGTCCTACAGTTCCCCTGGCAGAGGTTAGTTGGTTATGAAAATTTAACAGTGGTCCTTCTCATGCTCTGTGTGTAGCCCCCTGCTGCTCTGCTACTGTGACTTATTTTTAAAAGGTCATTTCTTTCTCTTCCTTTCTCCCTCCTCCTCCTCCTAATCTCTGGGGAAATAGGATTACCTTTCTTCTCTATCCTAGACAGAGTTATCTATCTTGAGTACACACCCACCTGAGGAACTAAGTATTCATACTTTGGAAATGGCACCAGAAATGACTATCTCCCCAGATTAAAAAGTGAATTACACTCTGATGAACAAGTGGAATGTAACCTTTGAATCCCATCTTTTAAAGTTCCCCATTCCTCCTGATGGGCAGAATCACAGCCTCTTCAATAAGAGTCCCCTGTTCTTCTTCTTTGCTAGCAAAGCAATAAAACACCTTTATTTTTTCCTCAAAACTATGTCCTCATTATCAGATTGGCATCAGGGACAAGGAAGGATTGGGCTTTCAGTAATGAAAAGAATCATGGATCTGTGGGGAAATGGTTGATTCCAGGACTGGGACATGGAAAATACAAGATAAACTTAAAATACTTTGTGAGTCCAGAAAGAAAGGAAATGCTCAATAAAAGAAGGGGAACTTGTCAAAAGACAAGTCCTGAGGAGCCCTAATAGTCATAGCTAGAACAATTTGAGCATCAAAATGAATAATGATTATATTAAATTTTAACTTATACAATGAAATAAAGATCAATGAATCCATTTTAATAGTAAAAGAATGAGGGATAAGGGACTCTTCCTTATAAGACAATTTCAATTAATACATGTGGAAGAGGAAAACAAAAATTATAACAGGTAAACATTACAGTAATAACTGCAGACAAGGGCCATCAATGGATGCTAAAATTAGTGAGGGAAAATGTGATGCAAACATTTACATAATATTTTATCTTCTCTAAGAAAAAAGAGGAGGGTGTTTTTACAGTGGAAAAACCTAGCAAATATTACCTTAGCCAGCTGATCACCACTACTAAGATGAATCATGAGCCCACTAATGTGATGCACTAAGAACACAAGGTATTTCTATGGTATTTCTGCCAAAAAATGCATGACCTCATTCTAATTGTGAAAGAATATTAGTCAAATACAGATAGAGAACATTCTCCAAAGTTATTAATAAGTAGTCTTCAAAAGTATCAAAGTCATAAAATAAAATAAAATAATTAAAAAATTAAAAAAAAAAAAAAAAAAAAAACAAGGAACAGGTTGGAGGAAACCAAGAAAACAAATGCAATGTGGAATGCTGGGTATAATCCTGGAACAGAAAAAAAGGACAGCGGACAAACTGGCAGAATGTAAGTAAGGTTGGTAGTCCAGTTCATAGTACTATATCAATGTTAATTTACTGATTTTCATCATTTTTCTATGGTTACAAAAGATGTTAATGAAAGGTGAAATGAGGTGGAGTAGCATATAGGAATTCTGGGTACTATTTTTGTAACTTTTCTCTAAGTCTAACATTAATTTAAAATAAAAAGCTTTTAAAAAAATTCATTGAAAATTAAAATAAAAATAAATGGTTACTGCACCATTCCATGTTGGAAAACAAAACAGTATGTCAGACAAAAGGGGTTTTGGTTTGTTCCATGACCATACCTCCTACTTGACATACTGCCCACACTGATCCACCCTCAGGGCTGGGAGTTGGGTGATCAGAGGTGGTGGAGGATTATACACAACCTACCAGGAAAGAGGAACACATAGCAATTTTCTGAAGACTTCATTAGGTATTAGAGAAAAAAAAACTCACATTCTGTTCATAGGTACCATAAAGATAAGGCTCAAATGAATAAACAAAGAAGACTTAGGGAATAATGGATCAGGGTATGGGAGGGAGGGAAAATGATACTCATTTGCTAAGAAGATTCCTTATAATATTTTTGCTTGCACAGATGATAGAATACTCACTTGGGAAAACTGCCAAAATTTGAAGCTTTATCAACACCTTTATAATGTGCTAATTTAGTCAAATAATTTGTACATTTGTCTTCCTTTTAAAAATATTACATTGATAATCATGTCAAAATCACTTTTCATTTTAAGTATATTTTTCAAGCCTTATGATTTTATATTCTTTATGAGATCTTTACAGAAAGGAATTTCACTCCCACTTTAACATCATTTTAGCATATAAGGAATATAAGGTACAATAAATATTCCTGTGAATAATCAAATTAAGGCAGGTTGAATCCAGAGCATTCAGAGGAGGAAGATAATCTGAGAAGGTGGAAAGAACATGGGCATTGCAATCCTGAGATGAAATCTCAGTTCTGTGACTTACTGGCTCCTGGATCCCAATCAAGTTCTTTACCTCTATGAACTTTAATTATCTTGCCTGCAAAATGGTAAAAACATCACTTAACTCACAGTATTGTAATATAAAATTAGATAATTGTACATAAAATGCTTAGCCCATGGCAAATTACTCAAAAATATTGTTCCTTCCACCCTTCTCTATTTCACTGTTAAAGAGGTGTTCTGAAAACATACCGATTGAAGTTAATGTCTGGGTAACTAGAATACTCCGATTTCATTTTAGCATTTCGTCGGGGAAATGTGCAGAAAAAAGCATTAGCTAAAAGACTGGCAATCTGTTCCTGTGACATTGTGATGGAATGATTCATCTTCTGTTTCAGGAGCGGTATTGGCTGATGGAGGAAACAAAAAATACAGACAAGAAAAGCAATAATTAGTTTAGCAATTTTGAAGGCAGAGGCACCAAATTGCATTTGCTAAATTGAGGCAGGAATAATTTCAGGCCACTTTTGAATCCTTAAATCAACAATATTGTTAAAGTCAAGGGTTGTTTATCAGGGATGATTGGGAAATGTAGTTGTTTGACAAACTACAGATTTTTAATCAGTAATAATGAGAGTGAAAAAAACATAAAATGTGACTTAACTACCATGTTTAAGCAAGTAAATAGAAAGACAATACCCATGTAATAAAAAATTAAAATGAAAGATAAAACAGAAATATGATACACTGAATTTAGCTATTATTATATATGTTAAATTTTATTCTTATATAAAAATTGTCAGAGCAGTATTTCTTAGTTCTAAATAAAATGACTTCAGGAAAATAATTCAATAAATCAGCCTTTTCCTCTTATTTTATTTTTATTTTATTATTATTATTTTTTGACTCACTGTACAGGAAAGGGGTACAACTTTCATTTCTCTGGCTGTATACAAAGTAGAGTCACACCATTTGTGTGATCATACATGTACATAGGATAATGATGTCTCATTCTATTATCTTTCCTTCACCCTGTCCCCTCCTGACCCCTCACTTCCCTCTATACAATTCATCCTTCCTCCATTCTTCCCTTTCCTCCTCCCCCACCCCCATATGTATCATTATCCACTTTATCAGAGATATTATTTGGTTTTTGGTTTTTTGGGACTCCTCTTATTCTAAATCAAATTGACAATTTCTCTGTGAGATCCAAATATAATTTTATTAAAGAAATTAATGGAACATATGAAAACTTATGTATAATTTGTAACAAGACAGGCATTTCCTACACAATCACACACCCCAAGTCAAGGAATATACAGAACATTTTTCTTTCAAATCTTTTATGTCTAAAATGTCTTCTACTTGTACCAAACCCAAATTCACTGACCTGTAACTATCAGGACGATCCATAGGACCTTAGTATTATATTCAGTGGATTTTATTCTATTTTAAATGTTTAAACTGTATGTAAAAGACATACTGGTAAAACCAAAGACAAACTTCCAGTTTACCCATCAGTTGTTCAAATGATCCCTATAATACTTAGAGAGATGCTTTTTCTTCTCCCTGTTAATAACACCAAGAACTAAGATTGCCAAATGTCTGAACAAATCTCAAACCATCTGCCCAGAGTGAACTGTCCTCATCATACTAGAGGAAAGTTAAGTAAGACAAATCAAAACTGCAATTTTTTTTTTTTTTTTTTTTTTTTTTTAGTACTGGGGATCAAACTCAGGGCCTTGTGCTTGTGAGGCAAGCACTCTACCAGCTGGGCTATCTCCCCAGTCCAAAACTGCAATTTTTCTAAGCAACAGGTAACACATATTATTGCTAGACTAAAAGTTCACTAAAAACAAGAAAAAGTTAAACTTGCAATTCAACTATTTGTCTTGGAAAAATTCAAAGGTAAATATACAAGCAAAAGGTAAAGAATTTATTTTCACTACACTACCCAAAATTCTCCTTCCTTTCATTTCTAGGAAGGAGGAAATAAGAGAGCTCATATTGATCTCTATTTTTCATTCTAAACATATTATACACAATCCAGCCATGAGTTCAAGGTGACAAGAGTATCAATGGTTTAAAACAAACTTTTAGTGAGAAAAGAGTTTCCAATTATCATTTACTAAGTTATCTAGGAAACTAACTTTAAAAATTAATGGACCCAAAAATCCAAAGGCCGAATGTTTTTCATGGTAAGTGGAGAATTATATATAATGGGAGGTGGGGGGTGGGGAGTGAGAGAAGAATGGAGGAACTTTAGATTATGTAGAAAGAAATGAGGGGGAGGTATAAAAAATGGTGGAATGAGACAAACATCATTACCCTAAGTACATGTATGATTACACGAATGGTATGAATCTACATTGTGTACAACCATAGAAATGAAATGATGTACCCCATTTGTGTACAATGAATCAAAATGCAGTCTGTAAGAAATTAAAAAATAAATAATTTTTAAAAATGGAGAATATTTATATTTAGGCTTAATGGACTTGAAACACAAACATTTCCTGATCCCCAAATAAACAAATAGTATAATTTTTAAAAGAACAAATGACTTCTGCTCTCCTAGTAAAGAAAAATCCTAAAAGCTCATATTTAGGGAAAAGAGATGACTTATATAAATTTTACTGGTTACTATAAAACTAGATATTCCAAAATGCTCCTTCCAAAACTTGTTTCTTTTGATATTTTTCATTAATATAAAAATTACCTTTTAGATTTGTCCTAGAGTACTTTAATGTGATAAATCAATAAATATCAACAATTTAACCTGCCAAAAATGTATTCTGATCTCAAACTGAAATCTTAACTTTCAATGTCTTCCCATTAATACACTAATGAAAGAATGAATTTGTTTTCAGCCAGGACAAAAAGCTGGGGAGCCATGAATCTGATTTGGTTCTACCCAGTGACTTATTATTGCTTACAAATTTAGATGTTTTTGAATCACAAAAATCTCATTAAGTGAAATACAGAAACTTACTGTCCTACAGCATAAGTAGAGAAGAGAATTAAGTGATCCATGTCTAAAGGATAGATATTGTTGATTATGTTGAATTCAAAATTATTTAACTGAACTCCACACAAAACCCACAAAGAGGATCTCTCTTCAAGGAGAATATAATCTAGTGGGAGGAGATAAGTAAAGACATAAAATAAAAACAATGTGGTAAGTATATTTGAGTGCTACAGGGTGAACTAAGCTCTGCTAGTAAAAGCAAGAAAGGCCTCACAGGGGAAGAAGTAACAGGCAGAGCTATAAGGTAATGAGAGATTTTATTTTCCTAAGGAAAGGAAAGGAAGGAAAATGAATGAATATGGAATATAAGTAAACAACTTCCAAGAGAAGCAACAGGAAGAGTTGTTTTAAACTATATTTTCTTCAGTCAGGCATAGTGGCACACACTTGTAATCCCGGTTACTCAGGAGGCTGAAGCAGAAGGATTCCAAGTTCAAGGACAGTCTCTGAAACTTAATGAGACCCTATCTCAGGATATAAAATAAAAAGGGCTGGGGATATAGCTCAGAGGCAGAGCTCCCCTGGGTTTAATTCCTGTTATAGGGCAGGGGTTGGGGAAAAATCCCTGTCTAATGTAAAACTTTTTTTGGTGTGGTGGTACTGAGAATTGAACTCAGTAGCATTCTACCACCGAGCTATAATCCCCAGTTCGTTTTTATTTTTTATTTTCATACAGGATTTTGCTAAATAGACCAGCTGGCCTCAAACTTGTGATCCTCCTGCCTCAACCTTCCGAATAGCTGGGATTATAGGTATGCACCACCTCACCTGGCATAAAACTTAAAATAAACACAATGTATTACTGAGGTGAAATTAAAGTTAAATAGTCTGGAAACATCCCAGTAAAATGCTAATAATTGTGGCAGGTTGAAAAACATTCACTGGTTCTCCACTGGAGATGGCATGGTCCAAGTAGACAGTTGTGGGTAATTTTTGGTTCCCCTATAATGACTGCTTATCATTTTGAGGTGTGCAACAGGATGGGGCATCCCACACAATCAGATGCACTTCCACTCACAATGTTCACAGGGCCCTGTGGGAGCACTGTTGCGAGAAACTCAAGAAGAAAATTATGAAGAACAAAACAACAATCTTCTGTGGAGGGCTGAAAATATGCTCATGAGTTCTTTGATACTCTTCCCTTTAAAAAGTGGCATCTATTTCCCCTATCCTTGAGTATGGGCTAGATTTAGTGACTAGCTACTAATGAGCAGAAAACTAGAGGCAGCAACACTGGGTACTCTGGGAAACTTGGTCACAAAAGTTACTACAGTTTCCTCAGTCTCTCTCTTGGAAGAGAAAACTAAGGAAGTTTGAAACCACGTCATGAGGATACCCAATAAGCCTATGGAAAGGTCTATACGGAGTCCTCCTGCCACAGCCACGTGAGTGAGCTAATTAAGTGGGCTAGAAGGCCCACCTAGTTAAGCCTTTCTATAACCGTAGTCTTGGCCAATATCCTGACTACAATTACACGAAAGACTGAATCACAACTAATTCAGCTAAACTGCTCCTAAACTCATGACCAATAAAAACTGTGAGATGATAAATGTTAATTGCTTTAAGACACTATTGAGGTCATATGTTATTTGGCAATAATATATAATTAATACATCCCAAACAAAATAAAGCAATACTGGATTATTTTATATTTTTTAAAGGAGTATTATAAACTCATTGGTTTTAACAATATATCACTTTAGAGGACAGTAAAGGAGTGTGTAGTATTAAGCCATTTTGAAAATAAAATATCTGAACTCTATTAGTATATTTTGATATAATGATTGAATTTTTTAAAGACAGAGACTGTTTAAACAAGAGGAAAAGGAAGTCTGAGTAAACAAATTTCCACAATGTAAACTGAAGCTCAAAAATTGAATGTTACATTTTTAATGTCATTTTGTAACATTCACTCTAGACTCTAACCTTTTCCTTAATGTAGCAAAATTACCATATTCTTGGGAAGAAACTGTTTCCCACCCCTCTCTCTACCATTCTTCTCTCTGATCTTGACTATGAGAATTTAAAAGAAGTCCACCTACAAATCTCAAGAAAGCTACTTAGAAAGTTAAATTCACTAACCTGAGTGCAAATATTTGGCAGACAGAGTGCTATTTTCACCATATCAGGCAAAATGGACTGGTATAAATGTTGAGCTTCTGCTTCTTCGAGTACCTGAAAACCAATAAAACAGGTTCTGTGAATAATAATAAACAGTGGATAACCAATGAACAAATATCTGTTACAAAATTACTAATCCATTTTTCATGGAGGCCCACAATGAGACATTATCATCACTATCAAACACATGTACAAGCACAACTGGAGTATCAATAAACCTACAAGTTCATTTCCAAATATATATAATTCACCTTAATGTTCTCCAAAACCAAACTATCCCCCAAATTAAGTATCTTTCACATCAACCTTCATTATCAAATACAATATCTGTAAATGGAAAAGAGTACATTCTGCCCTTGACTACACCAAGTGAAAACTGCTAGACAACCAAGGACTCTTTCAGAAGTCCCAAAAGGACTCACAGAACTTCAGAAGTTTATTACTTAAAGCAATCACAATAAAAGCTACACTAATTACTTCAGGGCATCCAGTATGTACCACACCTAACTTAACTGGTTAGGAAACAACAAGGTTTCTTATGACCTTAGACATTTTCCCTTGAAGGTACAATTGAGAAGTTAAAATCACAATTCCCATATCATAATTTGAAGGATCACAAAGATGAAATTTGTGTTCTGTTTTCACCTTTTATAAATTCCCATCTCTGTAAGCAAGTGAACATTAAGACAACTATTAATTTGGGGGAAAACAAAAATTGTACAAAAGAGGAAAAGCAATTATAGCCCAGATATGAATAGTGTTTACAATACTATATTGAAAAAACAGGAATGTGATAACTAGGGTGGGAAAGTGAGGCAGCAGTAAGGTTATATTAATGGTAATGGGGAAATATGAATTCATGCTAAGTCCTAAACTCTTAAAGTGAGAAAGGTCAATACATTATAAAAAACAATAAACAAACAAACAGCAACAACAAAAGGAGTTCAGAGTAAATGGTTTCCTCTTCATAATAAGCCTCTTTAACTCTGATAAAAATAAGGACTAGGCTGGATGCAGTGGTGTATGCTGTAATCCCAGAAACTTAGGAAGCTGAGGCAAGAGGAACATAATTTCAAGGCCAGTCTGGACAATTTAGCAAGACCCTGTCTTGACGTAAGATTTCAAGAAAGGGCTGGGGACACAGTTGGGCAGGAGAGTGCTTGCCTAGCATGCCTAAGGCCCCAAGTTCAATCCCCAGTGCTGCTAAAAAACAAAAACAAAACCCTCAAAACAGTAAGAAGACATTCCACTACTTTAGATATTTGCTTTCCTGTAGCTGAAAATGTATTAATACATTTTAACATATTAATACATTTGTTTTAAATACTCAAACTCTTCCTGAATACAACTTATCTTTTTGCTTTTTAAAACTTTTTATTCTGAAGAAACTAGATTTGTAGGATGTTGCAAAAATAATATAGAGGTACAGTATACCTTTCACCCACTTTCCCTCAATGATTAGATTTTATATACCACACAGTCAAAACCAGTTAATTAATGCTGATACAGTGTTTATCATTCTATGCCATTTTAAAATGTGTATGTCTGTAAACTACCACCAAAATTGATACAGAATTCCATTACATTAAAAATTTCGTATTACCCATTTATAATTACTCACTTTCTTCCTCCCATTTTTCCTAACCTCTAGCAACCACTAATTTGTTTTTCATCTCTATAACTGTCATGTTATATAAAGGGAATCATTGTTTTCTTTCAAATTGATTTTTTTACTCAGAGTAGTAGAGATTCATTTGAGTTATTTTAAGTATCAATAGTTGCTAAGTAGTATTCCATAATATAAATATACCTTTCACCAACTGAGGAGCATCTTGCTTTCAGTTTCTGGCATTACAAATGGCTACGGTTTGGATATGGTTCAAGTATGTCACCCAAGAGTTCACATGTTGGGAAAGTGGTCCTCATTGTGGCATTGTTGGGAGGTAGTAGGACCTTTAGGAGCTTGAGCCTTTTGGGAGATCACTCTGAGTATGGTCCTCAGAAGGGATTAATGTAGTTCTCCTGAACCCTGAGTTACTTGAGAGGGTTGTTAGAAAAAAGTAAGAAGGCCCTTTCCTAGTTTTTCTAGCTTTATGTCTTGCCCCATGATCTCTCCCTCTTATATACTGCCCCCAAGGCGCTCGTTTGCATGTGAAACAGTCAAAGGGACCTTCACCAGAGCTGAGTCAGTGCCAGTCTTTGAACCTCCAGAACTGTAAGCTAAAAATAAACCTTTTCTTTACATAATACTATACTCAGATATTTCATTATACTAACAGAAAACAAATACACAAATGAAGCTGCCTTTTACTTTCAAGAAATGTGTCATTTCTCTGCTTTCAAGATTTTTTCTTTGCTTTTAAAGAAATGTGATTATGATATGTCTTACAGAGGATATCTTTGGGTCTATCCAGTATGGGGTTCAGTTCACTTCTGAATCTGCAGGTTTATGTGTTTTGCCAAATTTTGCAAGTTTTCAGCCATATTTTCTTTGAATATTTTTCCAGTCCTATCATATTTCTCCTTTTTTAGTATTTTAATGACATGAATGTTAGATGTTTTACTAGTCACATGGGTCTCTAAACTTTTCTGTTTTGTCTTTTTCTCTCTGTTGCTCAGATCAGTTCTTTCCTGTTATGCCCTCTTTCCAATGAACCCATTTAGGATTGATATATTGGGGGTCACGGAGAGAGTATTTTTAAAAATTTTCAGTTAATGGAATTTTCATTTCTAAAATCTCCACTTGGTTTTTCATAGCTTCTATTTACTATTGGAACTTTATTTTGTTTGTTTCAAGCATGTTATTAATTGCTCATTGAAGCCTTTTAGTCTTTCAAAGGTTTTGTTGCTACTTCTTCCCAGTCCCTACGTTTTCTGATGAGTAATCTACTGTCATTAAAATTTCTGTGGTGGCTGCTTTAAAATCCTTGCTAGATAATTCTCATACCTGTGTTATCTCAGAATTGGTTTCATTTTTTTTTTTTCTCATTTCAGCTGGAATTTTCCTAGTTATTGATGACGAATTATTTTTTATTCATTCTTTTAATTTGGAAATTTGGGGCATAATGTTATGAGACTTTAGATCTTATTTAAATCTTTTATATAAGCAGACTTTCTGTGATACTGAAAGGCCCCAGTGAGCCTTCATTGCCTATGGTAGGGAGGAGACAGGCACCATGATACTGTTGGGTGGAGAGAGTACAGACTTAGGCCTGTGCTGATAGCACTCCAATGCTAGGGTTGCACAGTCATAGTCAAATTACTTTTTTAAATCACAGTCATAGCTATTCAGCCTTCTCTCCACATTTCAGAATCTTCTTGTTTGTTTTATATACTTTGTCCAGTTTTAACTGCATTTAGCAGAAGGGATAGGGAGAAAGGCCTATTCAAAAACTTCAACCTAATAACAATCTGAAGTGTCTTAATATGCTGATGGTTTCTTTTCCTTTGGTTACTTGTTCTTGTCTTTTAAAACTGACATATGAGTAGCTGCTGCTACGCCTCTGCTGACAAGCTTTACGATATCACTTATTTATTTAATGAAGCATTATCACTCTGCACTTCTTCACAACAGTCAACACCTATGTCCAATGCTGCTCTGAAAACACAAATGAGAATATTAAAAAAAGTAATTTGAGAACACAGCCAACTTGACCACTGCTTGATATTAAATGTATAATCTAAAATATCAGCATGATCTTAGTAGACCTCAACATATCAGTATCTTTAGGCACATTTTACATTTTAACAAAATATTTATTAAATCTAATCTGTACAATACAAACTGGGATGCAACAGAAAATATTTTTTTAAATGTAAATCATCACAACTTCAAGAAGCAAAAAAGATGAAACCATTTTAAAACCTGAAAAAAATTATAAAAATAATAAACAGAAGGAAAAAAGATATTTTAAAGAGAAAAGCAAGAACCCTTGGTGAAGTATTCTATAACAATTAAGTATATTTTTGATGATGACTATAAGGAAGATAATCATGTATATTACGGTAAAAAGGAAAGCTGTATCAAATTCTCCCACAAGTAAAGCCCTGCCTCCTTCCAGGATTATGCACAGCTAATTATATGTGGTGAGTGTTTCTGTGTGTCTAAGTGTGTACTAATGCACTTTTACAGACTTTTTACTATAGTCCCACAAATTTGTTATGTATGTTCCATTCAAAATAAAATTCAAAAATATCCCATCTCCTTTCTTAATATTATAGGTTTGTTCAATTATTCAATTGTTTGGTAAACAAATATTTGAATATTACATGCCAAGAGACAGCAGAACAGTAAATAACACATGTTGTCACTGACTTCACGAATCTCAAGACAGAAAGCCCACATGCTCTCTCTGTGACCCCCAATACATCAGCCCTAACCTTGAAGGGCAGTAATAACGTCTCACCACAGTGATGAGGCTATTTTTCCTTGTTCCTTCAGTGAACTAAAACTAAAACATGGACAAACTACTAAAAGAGAGGAACCAAATTTGCCAGGTGTTGAAAACATTGATAATTTAAATACCTACAAACATACAAATAGAAAAGAGATATTTACTCAGTTTTCCTTTCTTAGAATATTTGGTCAACTAATCTGTTAACTATTCTTTAGTATTTATTAAGGATATACTTACACCTGACTAAATTATGCCTGACACACAGAAAAGTAAAAAATAAATAATGATAAGTGAACTTTGAATATGTGAAATTCGTAGCTAGTAAAATCAAAAAAACACTGCCATTTCAATAAAGTAGAAAATGTCCATAGATCTTCTTCAAATAGTTCACAGCAAACAGCTTGTAAAAAATAACCAATCACAAATCAACAAATATAAGGAACACCACAAATCTTTTAATTTTCTCCACTGGACTAAACCTAGTAAGAGCCTAGTACGATTCTGAAAAGTCATTAATAATTCTTTAATGAAAAATATCAAAATTTACATAAAAGGTCTAAGACATCTAACTTTATTCAACAATTTTCATAGAAAAATACATTATTCTAAGATTTAAACAAAAAATTCTCACAATTCTATGATCCTAATTATTAATTATTATCCTAAACAACTATTTATACCTAAGTCTTTTTCTTCTAATGCAGGTGCATTTTTCAGTTGAAATTATACTGCTTAAATAATTTAGTATTTCTAAACCTAAACCTAAATTAACAATAAAACTATTTTTTTTCTTCTTCTTCTTCTTCTTTTTTTTTTTTTTTTTTTGGTACCACGGATTGAATCCAGAGGTGCTTAAGTAGTGAGCCACATCCCCAGTCCTTTTTTTATTTTGAGACAGGGTTTTGCTAAGGCTGGCTCTGAATTCATAATCCTCCTGAGTCACTGAGATTACATGTATGTGCCACCACATCCATCTAAAAGCATTTTTCACTTTGCTATGTGTTCCCCCATAAAGGTCACTAAAAATAAAATGTGCTTTTTAAAAGTTATGCATTTTCACTGTACAAAATCCATATAAACAAAAAGAAAATAAATGTCACCAACAAACCCAGTGTTAGACATTTATTAATAGTTTTGGAACATGTCCTTGCAAGCTACCATCTATCCATCCATTACAGTCTGTATTTTGTTTTCACTCAACATAGTGGACATTCCTCACAAAAATAAATAAAATTCTAGCACTGTTTTTTGGTCTGTTCATTTGTTTTGCAGGGCTGGGATAGAATTATGCATGCTAGGCAAGTGCTCTGCCACTGTACTACATCACCAACCTTGTACCCATATCACCACCTTTAACAGTTGGGTATTGTTCTTTTATTTGGACATACCATAATTTATTTCTAAAATTCTCTTAGGATGGGCTTATAGGATATGGTCAGTTTTGCACTGTTACAATTACCACGGCAATGAATTTCCTTGTACGTAGACCTTTGTGCATCTGTTGAATGTCTTTCTAAGACTTTTGATATATGCTGGTCTTACAGAAAGGATCTACTGGTTTATATTCCCACTAAAGCTATATAAGAAATTACTTAACCCCATTGCTTTAATACCACACGTTCTCACATTATCTTTGCAATCTGATGGGCTGAAATGCCAATTCACTATTACTTCATGTTTCTTTGATTACTAAAGGCATTAAACTTTTAATCCTCATCTATTCAAGCCCTTCTGTGATGACTCCTTATTTCTTTTCTATTAATTTTTAACAGGAACACAGTCTTGCTTTAAAATGCCAAACATTCCAATGAAGTCAAAGTTCCCCTTAATTTCTCCAATAGATGCATGGGTCCCCCCTAAAATGTCTTGTAAGAATTTATGAATATCATATAAACACTCAGTTTTGTGTTAATTTTTTAAATACTACATTTTCTTCAACTTTTTTTTTGCCATTAGAGAAACATTAGAAGTCCTTTCACTTCGTAGAATCATAAATGTACAGATATGCCATAATTTTTATACTCATTCCCAATTGATGGTAACCACTTTCCCCAACAATATGAAAAAGTGATAATATACAGCAAAGTTAAAATACACAGAACAGCCAAAAACACAGTTTCTACAATTGACATTTTACTATATTTGCTTTTGTCATCCTTCTGTACATCTATTCATCTATTTTTAAGTAAGTTGTGAGTATTGATACATTTTACCCCAATAACATCAGCCTACATAATAACTAGAGTTCAATATTTGTTTATAGTTATTTTTCTTCAGAGGTGAAACTTAATTTTCACAACTCTGTATATACCTAAGCAACACAAATACCTATCAAAATATGACATTGCCAGTAATCTAGAAGTTCCTCATGTTCCTTCCCAGACAACCCTTGCCCCACACACCTCAGAAACTACCACCATTCGAAACTTTTCTACCACAGCTTCCTGTTGGCTTTTGTAATTATTATTGTAAACACAGAGCATGTATTATTTTGAATAAGGCTTTTTAAAATCGGCACAATGTCTCTGAGATGCACGTATGTCATTTTATTATCAGTAATATGTTCCCTTTTATTGTTTTATTCCACTGTATGAGTACATCGTTTGTTTATTCATTCTTCTGTTGATAGACACTTGGGCTGTTATGAGATGTTGGCTGTTAAAAGTTGTTATAAATATTCTTTTATGGATTTTTGTATGTGTATATATATTTTTATTTCTCTAAGGTACAGAAAGGAATGGGATTAATGGACAATAAGATAAATGTATGTCTAGTCTTTAAAAAATAGCCACACCTTCTCCCAACAATGGTACTAGTTTTTAATTTTAGCTTTTCTAGTGCCTACATATTAATAGTTCATTATCACTTTAATTGGTACTTCCCCCTGTGACAAATAATACTGAACACCTTTTAACGTGCTTATAGGCTATTTATTTATTTATTTATTTATTTTGTTTATTTATTTATTTTTAACGTTTACATAGGGTAATGATGTTTATTTTTTTTCCCTTCCCCCCACCCCTCCCACCCCTCTTTTCCCTCTATACAGTCCTTCTTTCCTTCATTCTTACCGCTCTCCTTAGCCTAATTCTAAACCTAACCCTAAACCTAATGCTAACCCCTCCCAACCCCCATTATATGTCCTCATCCGCTTATCAGCGAGATCATTCGTCCTTTAGTTTTTTGAGATTGGCTTATCTCACTTAGCATGATATTCTCCAATTTCGTCCATTTGCCTACAAATGCCATAATTTTATCATTCTTCATTGCGGAGTAATATTCCATTGTATAAATATGCCACAGTTTCTTTATCCATTCATTAACTGAAGGGCATCTAGGTTGGTTCCACAATCTGGCTATGGTGAATTGAGCAGCAATGAACATTGATGTGGCTGTATCTCTGTAGTAAACAAACCTATACATATAAAGTAAGTGTTGTGCATATATAACTTATAGGCTATTTATAAATCTTTCTTTCTGAAGTATCTTTTACACACTTTTGCTCATTTTAAAATATGGTTTTTTAACGTAGTTCTTTATGTATTCTGGAAAGGAGCTTTTCAGATAAACATTTTGCAAATATTTTTCTCTCTTTTGCTTGCCTATTCCATTTTCCTTTGACAACAATTTTTATTTATTTTATTTTTTATTTTTTTGGTGGGATTGAACCCAGGACCTCACATATGCTAAGCAAGCACTCTAACACTGAAATACAGCCCCAGACCTTTTCAAGCTTTATTCTGAGACTCAAAATAAGCTGCCCAGGATGACTTCAAACTTGCTATCCTCCTGCCTTAGCTCTCAAGTAGCTGGGATTATAGGCCTGAGTCACCTTGCTGAATTTTTTCTTGTATGTTTAATGCTTTCCATTTCTGAAGAAATCTTTGCCTATTCCTAAGCCATGAAGATATTTTCATCTGGAAGTTTTATAGTTTGGGATATCCTATTTAGAATTATTTTCTGTGGAAAAAAGAAAAAGAATTATTTTCTACATATGCTCTGTGGGAAGCAAAAAGTTCTTCCTCCTCCTCTTTTTTCTTCTCCCCCCTCTTCTTCAATCTATACAGATGTTCAATTTTTCTAATCCATTTGTTGAAAAGACATTTATTTCCTCATTGGATTGCTTTAACACCTTTGTTAAAAACTTGATTGTATAAGCAAGGGTCTATCTCTGGGCTTATTACTATATTCCATTGATCAATTTGATTTTTTTAAAGAGATTTTTCCTTTTTTAAAAATTTTTATTATTTTTAAAAAATATTTTTTAGTTGTCAATGGATTTTTATTTTATTTATTAATTTACATGTGGTGCTGAGAATCAAACCCAGTTCCTTACACATTTGAGGCAAGCACTCTACTACTGAGCCACGATCCCAGCCCAATTTGATTCTTATATTAGTTAACAGACTTTTTAAATTTCTTTGGCTGCTTTTAGAAAGTGTCACAAACTAGGTGGCTTAAAATCAACAAAAATTTATTCTATCATAGTTCTGGAGGCTAAAACTCTGAAATCAAGGTGTCAGCAGTGTCATGTTTTCATTGAAGGCTCTAGCAAAGAACTGTTCCTTGCTTCTTCCTAGTTTCTGCTGATTCCTGCTAATCTTTGGGTTTCCCTGCCTTTCAAATACATTATTCCAATCTCCAATCCCCTTTGCACCCCCCAAAACCACATCATCAGATGGGTTTCTTCACCTGTTTGTCTCTGTGCCCTCTCATTTTCTCATAAGGACATCAGGCATCACTTTAGGATGTATTCCAATCCAGTATGACCTCATATTTTACTAGTCACAACTACAAGACTATATTTCCAAACAAAACCATATCCTGTGATTTCAGGTGGATATGAGTTTTGGGGGAACACTATTCAATTCACTAGACACAGTCTTGGTTACTATAGCTTAATAAATTTAGAAAGCAGCTAATAAGTCTGCAACATGTTCAACTTGTTTGAAATTTCTTTGCATACACTGGATCCTCTGTGTTTGAAAATTCTACAAAAAAAGAAAAAAAAAAGCCTACTTGCTGTTATGACTGGAACTGAACACAGGGAGAAGTGATAATTAACCATCTTGAAACATATCCATGGGCTTGGTATATTTTCTTTTATTAAGGTTTTCTCTAATTTATCTCAGCAATGTTTTATAGTCTTGAAGGGACAGGTTTTACATTTTTTGTTAAATTTTACTGCTCAGTACTTTGTTTCCTATTTTAAAGTAGGCTATTTTAATAAAATTTTTAACACATGAGAGACAGAAATGAAATTAATATTTCATTTACTCCTAGCACATGAAAACAAAATGATTTTTGTATACTGACCTCATGTTCTGCTAAATAAGGACCCTTATTAGTTCTAATTATTGTTTTCTAGGGTACTTAAGTTTTCCTATAGAAACAAACATGTCAACCACAGAAACAGCTTTATAGAAGGGTATATATAGCTCAGTGGCAGAGCACTTACTTGGCATACATAAGGCCCTGTGTTTAATGCAAAGTACCGGCAAAATAAAAACGAAAACAAGAGAACAGAAACAATTTTACCTCTTCGTTTCTGATTTTAAAACAGTTTATTTTTCTGACCTTTTTGTATTGGCCAAAATTTCCAGTATTATGTTACAGAGAATGAAGAGAGTAGATATCTTTGCATTCTCCTTTTTGAGAAGAACATTTAATATTTCATCTTATGTTATGAGTTTAATAGAACATTTTCATAGATACTGTTTATCAGATTGAGGTCATTCCTCTTTTGAACTAGTTGCTAACAGTTTCTCACAAATTTTGTCAAAAGTTTATTTTGCATCTATTGAAATAATCATGTGGCTCTTCAAATGACACCAATCTTTCATTTCTGGGATAAATCAGACTTGGTAATGAT